>NC_081429.1:36284934-36474092 GCF_949786415.1 Peromyscus eremicus | reverse complement strand
TTCTACATCTTGGTCTTCTTCATGAACCCGTAAGGTGTATGACTGGGGTCGAAGTCCAGGAGCCCAGAGCCCCAGGATAAACAGTCCTCCAGAGGTCACATATCGCAGGACCCACAGGCCGAACTGAACCTGGAATGAAACAGAGCACAGGTGTAAACCAGGATGCTAAACCCATTGTATTACTGCTTATAACACTCAGAAGCTTCTCAGGGGCCTAGCAACAGGTTAAAAAAAAAAAAAAGAAAAAAAAAAACCACAGTGACTCAGCACAGACACACCCCATTCAATGCTAGCTATTCCCACCAGTTGACTATCAGCTTCCAGCCACCTTCAGACACGCCATTCTTTTCTTTCTTAAGAGTCATCCTAAAGCATGGAACCAGTAGGTCCAGAAGCAGTACTTATCAACCGTCAGTGCTTCTCCTCCTCCCCAGAAGGCCCCCTCACCTGCTGGCCCAGATCTGCCCTGGCCCACCACCACTGTGGGCTGTTCCAAGATACCAGGGCCAAGTTCTCGGCTGCAAACGCCACGGTCCAGAGGAGCAGGAGACCCGAGCTATGCCTGAACTTCATCCAGACGCCCATTGCCAGACTCTGCCGTGCCAGGCGCCGCTCCACCACGAGCAGCCACAAGCCACAGGTGCCGGCCAGACTCTCCAGCGCGGAAGCCAACAGTAGGTAGCCTGGCAAGCGGACCCCCCGTGCAGTGCCCACTCGGCCAGTAAGGCTGGCCAGGGGCAGTGCCACCTGAAGCGTGGCCAGAAACAGCTGCAGCGCATAGGGAGCCACCCGAGGGCCAGCCGCCCAAAAGAGTTCCTCTGTGCCAGCAGGCACCTCCCGACGCCTGCAGGGAAGAACCAGCACCAAGGCCAGTACCCCCAGGGCCATGAGTGTCGAGGGCACGAGTGTGAAGAAGAAGCAGGGACTCAAGCCATTCTGAGTCCAAGCCGGCCCCACCGGCCCTTCGGCCTCGCAGTAGTTGCCCACGGTCACCATGGCGATGTGTGGCCGCTGGCCGAACTTGAGGTCACTGCAGTAGCAGGGAGTCGGGCCGGCCACTCGGGGAGGGCCGCGGAGGCCGGGGTGTCTCGGGACATGGAGCTACGCCGCGGGGGTCGCGGCGAGGGCCGCACGTGGACCTGCCACACTGCCCACTCTGCTCGCGCACGCGCCGTCACCACGCACACTCACGCAGGCCACGTACGCCGTCCCTGCCGATTCCCACTCGCTGGCAGCTGGGACCCTCCGGCCCAGAGCCGCAGCACACACACACACACACACAAAAAAGTTGTGCCCTTTACGGCAGCGGCCCCGCCCACCGGGTCTATCCAGGGCTCCCATTGGCCAAGCGTGAGGAACGCACCCAGGGCTGAGAGCCGACTAGGTCACGTGTTCAGGGCGGGAAATCTGACCTGGAGTCTTACTGGAGACCTTGACCTCCACAGAATTGTCCCCACCTCAGCCCTTTAAATAGCTGTTACACTGTAGCCCAGCTGGTCTTGAACCCGCTTCAGTTCCCTTGTCTTAGCCTCCCAGTACTGAGATTTCAAGCATGATGAGCTAACAGGATGACTTTGTTGTCTTCAGTGCTAGAGATGGAACCCAGAGCCTCATACATCAACCAGCTACTGAGGTACACTGGAAACAGCCCTTCTAGCTCTGTATCCCTGCCGCGCCACAGCTCTACGTGTTTCCTGAGTCTCCCGGCCAGGTCTCTTACACCTAAGATCCCAGCTGCTGCGTGAGAAAAAGGAGGCACAACCCAATCAAAGTCCCTTCTTTATTAAGGGTTATCAAGCTGTATAGGGTTTCCCACCCTGTTCTGCTGTGGACAAGGACAGCAGAGTCCACCACCTTCGGCATAGTTCACCTCCCACAGTCGAGCAGAGCCGGGGAAGGGAGTGTGGGGAGGGTAGGAGCCGAACCCCAGCATGCAATGTCAAAGCCCTAGGCTAGGGTGAGTCCATTATCCCTTTATCCTCCTCTAGAGAAGTGAGGGATGCAGGGCAGAGCTCTCTTGCTGGGATATAGATGACTGAGGTCACAATCCTGCCCTGGCAGTCCCCCGTGCAGGGGGTGGGACAGTAAGCAGCAGTGGGGGGGCCAGGAAGGCCTCACACTCTCAAGTGCCCACCCTAAAAGTCGGAGAGGGGTAGTAAAGAATTTCCATCCTGTTCCTGCGGATTTAGAAACCTCCCATCTTAGTGTCAAAAGATAGTGTGAGGGGAGCTGGGAGCTAGGGCTCTCACCCCAACAAAAAGCGAGAAGCCAGACAGAAGGAGGCAGGCGAACAGAACAGGAACAAGCAGCACACACATGCCAGTGACGTGGAGGGAGCAGGAGAGGTGAGCTGGCTGTAGCGCGGGGTGAGGACTGGGGGTGAGGTAAGGGCCACAGCCTGAGCTGCTCAGCTGTTCCAGATGGGGGCTGGGCTGCAGGGGTTGAGGGTTCGGGCCCTGCCTCCCCGCTCCACGGTTGGCACAGGTTCTTCTGCTTGGCGGCTCCTGTGGTAGGAAAGCCCTCTGGAGACTTGCAGGGGTGGATGCAAGGATGGCAGTACCAGGAGTGGGCTGGGGACCAGTTTCTAGCACCACACTCTGAGCCAAGGGAGGCCTGGGGATGAGGCCAGAGTCTTGCGCGCCCCTAGTCCCTAGGCCTCAAACTCTTCTTGGGCTACGGCAAGCCCAGTGTTGGCACCTCCCTTGGCCGTGCAGGGACACACAAACACCACACACGTGGGGCCAGGCAACACTCAGAGACCCCCTCTCGTGGCAGGCAGATGGTTGGCAGGGCAGCCGTTGCCTCCATCCTGGAGCTTGGGGACCCTCTTCTACCTTGTCTACACCTGTGGAGAGAAAATTGACGGGCAGTAGATAGTCGTCAGCTGTCTTCTTGCCCTACAGGAGTCTAAACATAAAGGAAATAAATAAAAAGCTGGAAGCTTGGAGGAGTAAGCCTTGAACTTCAGAACAGTAAAAGGAAGGTTTTTTTTAATTTATTTGTGCATATGGGTGTTTTGTCTGCATGTATGTAAGTCTGTGAATCACTGACGTGCAGTGCCTGTGGAGACAGGAAAGCATCTGATCCCCTGAGACTGGGGTTATAGATGGTTCTGAGCCACCATGTGGGTGCTGGAAATCCAGCCTGGGTCCTCTGGAAGAGCCCCCAGGGTCCTTAACCATTGAGCCATCTCTCCAGCCCCAAGAAAGTGTGTTTTGAAGGGGAGTGGACAGGACCATGCACTGAGTGGGAGACACTTTCCTTACAGGGGAAGCTGTGCTTCCCCCCGGAAGTCACTACGGCTGGCAGTTGTTGTTGCTCTTGAGCCCTTACCTTGTGCACTTGAGGGGGCAGCTCATCCTCCGAGCCCTCCTCTGGCACGGGCTCCGGATGTCTTGACGCTGGCTGCCCATCTTCTGCCCACCCTCCCAGGGGCAGCCTGGAGAAGTGAGAGGGAGCACGGGGCACTGTGCCGGGATCTGTAGAGAGAAGCAAGAACACAAAGAGCACTGTGAAGGTTCGGGGGGGACTGCTTGGAGGCTTGGTCTCCTTGGACCCCACCCCGTCGGTCTCCTCCTAAAGAACCACCCGTCTCTGGAAGCCTCTCTGCTCCGAGACTCCCGGCCGGATACCTGTGATGCCCCCGTAGCGCCTCTGGAAGCCCCCGTGCAGGGCGGTGGTCTCGGGTGCTCCAGGCCGGGCTGCGGCACAGGGATAGCTGGCAGATCGGGGGATAGGTTGGGAGGCCCGGGCACCCTCTCCCCCCTCTTCAGGAGCACTCTCTCCACTCTCATCGCTGTCCCGGCGGTGCCACACATGCCGCTCGGGCTCAGCCTGGGTCTGCTGCTTGTGGAGCTGAAGAAGTGGGCGGGGAGGGGCGATTAGTGGGGACAGAAGGGAGTCTATCTGAAACAGCCGTACCCACCACAGCATCTTCCATTCCCACTCACACACACGGCATCTGAGATGTTAGTAGTGTACAACAGATGTGGGAGGCCCCATGGAGAGCCCTGGAAAAGTCTCCTGCGTAGCTCAGGTTGACCTTAAACCCAATGGGTCATTGAGAACGATCTTGAATTTCTGATCCTCCTGACTTTATCTCCCCCAGGATTATAAACATTTAGGTAGTGCTGGGGATGGAACTACCGGCCATGTACATGGAGGTAAGCACTCTACTAAATGAGCTACACCCCCAGGCCTCACTTTACCCACTCTGATTAAAGAACGCTCACAGAGGGTCTGAGTGCCAGGTACTGTTTTAGGTACGCAGAGCGCGGTGGTGAACAAACAGAACTGGCACCCTTGTGGGGCTTGTACCCTAGTGGTGGTGGTTATGAGGCAGAATTGACCACAAACTATTAAATAAAGACACAGACGAATCTCAGGTACCATGGAGAAGACAATAAGAACACCCAGGAGGCAGCTGTGTGTGTGAGAACTCAACATCAGACAGCAGGAATGAGGCCAGCCTGGTCTGCACAGTCAAGAGTCAGACTGTTTTCAAAAGGCCAAGACAAAAAGAAAAGGAGGGAGGAAGGAGAGGAGGAGGAGAAGGAGAAAGATTCAGGAGGAGGAGCTGGGCCTGGAGGCACAGGCCTGTCACCCCAGCTACTTGGGAGGCCACGGGAGGAAGATGTCTAGGTAATTTCGTGAAAACGGCTCTCAAAATAATAAGGAAAAAGAAGGCTGGGGATATAGTCCGGGGCTTGCCCAGCATGTCCAGGGCCCATGTTCAATCCTCAGTACTGAGAAAAAGACATGAGATTCAAGAGCGTGGAGACAGGAGGCTCTTCCTGAGAACCATTAGAAAGTCTTGGAGAGAGGAGGAGGTGGGAGGACTCCAGGAAACAGGAGGCGAGCACTCTTGGTAAAGATGCCATTAAGGGGACATGTGAACATGGACACTACAGAGCAGGTAAGAGGCAGAGAAGGGCTGGAAGCTGCTGTCGTTCAGCTGCCCACTCACCTGGTGCATATAGAGGGCATGAAGGCTCATCTCAGTGGACGCGTACTCTGACAGCACCAGACTCTGCAGCTGTCCTTCCCACACACTGCTCCCGGAGCTGGCTGTCCTGGCATCCACTCTGTCCCTCCCAGCACAGACAGACAGCAGTCGTCAACATTTTCAAGATCTATACACGTTTCTGTGGGCTACTGCCATGCCCACCCATCACGACCCACCTCCACTCACTCACCCAGAGCCTGTCATGGTGCTGGGGGCCCGGCCTTGCGGGGGCTGGCCAGGTTGTAGCGGGGAGAAGGAGCGAAGGGCAGAGGCAACTTCAGCCCTGTGCCTGGAGCCCTGCAGGTCTCTGGAAAGTGGGGGTCCCCTGCAGGATGAGCCAGCTACCACATTTGCAATAAGGCTCAGCGGCTATGAAAGAAAGGGATGATGAGCAGAATTCTCAGGGCAGGTGAGGCCTCTAATGTCCTAGACCTCAGGACCCAATGGCCCAGATTGAACAGTCAAAGGAACCTCCCACCCTGTCACCCCGTGTCCCGTGCTCATTCCCCTCACTGGAATCCACCATGCCCACCATCGCCCAGGCCCTAGATACACACCTCGGACTCAGACTGTAGGGACTGAATGGACGTGAAAAGGGCATTCTCAGGGAGCAGACCACCTTGGGCAAGGCCAGCAGCTGCTCCATCTCGCTGAACCTGCTCCTTGAGGAAGCCCAGGAAAGCTGTGCTCTCACGAGGTGGCTGCCAGCCAGGATTAGTGATGGCGAAGTGCATGAGTGACAACTCAGTCTTCCCATCCTCAGCCTGCTGGTACACCGAGGCCTCGGTCTGCCCTCCAGACAGCCACTGTGCAGGGGAGAAGGCCGTAAGCAGGCCTGAGTGCTTACAGGAACCTTCCCTGTTTTTTTTTTTTTTTTTTTTTCCCTGCTGGGAAGAGGCCCTGACCCTGGAGGACCATGACTGCACTACATTGTCATATCTGTCCAGAAACCCTGATGCCCACCCCCGGAGTGGTCACACACTGGATCGGTCACTTGTCCTGTACTTTTCTCAAGGGAGCATGGCTGACGGTTCAAATCAAGGCTGGAATCCAGTCAGATTCCTGGCGACCGGTGCATCCCTGGCGCAGGGATGCCCACAGGCAGGACTACCTTTTTGTGGTTTGCGGACTTAGAAAGGCTAGCTTCTTGCAGTTTTCCCAAGGTTACTATGTGCCAACGTTGTCCCTGACCATCTGCCCTGACCTGCCCTCGTACCTGAGGATGACCATGCTGGCGAACATCCATCTGAGCAAAGGAGCAGGTGTCCCCAACGCCGACAACCTCCACTGTGAAGTTGCGGAAGAAGTCTATGATCTCCAGGGCCCGTGGGCGTAGGCAGAAAATGAGAATCAGGGGTGTGACAATGGGACTCAGCAACTCCTCCAAGATGAACACCTAAAGGGAGAGGGGGACTCAGGTTACAAGCAAGCAGGAGAGAGCCCAGCCCTTATCACCAAGACACCAGTCAGTCTCTAGCAGGCCCTAACTCCAACTCCACTCACTGCCTTGTACTGGAAGAGCTGGGCAAACTCGTCCCGGGTCTGCGAGCGGTGGGCATTACCCTGCCAGTGGTCAGGCATGTAGTGGATATGAGCGAGGATCACTCGGAGCAGCTGCTCAGGGCAGAACACCATGTGCTGGTCTGGGATGAAGGACCTAGTGGGATCAGGTTCATGGTTAAGACATAAGCCTTTCCCAGAATGCTAGTCTGCTGACTCCCACCCACTGCCCTGGCACACCTGCACACGGTCACTGTGACTCCCAGAAGTGTGACGGTAGTGAGGACATGTTCCACAGCTAACACATCTTCATCATAGATAGTGAGAGCGATCAGCACAGCCAGGATCGAGCCGGCGAAGAAAGCACCATTCTTGGCCAGCAGAGTCAGGAGCGGCGACAGGAAGCAATTCATGTACTTGGAGGCAGGCTTGTAGCCACGGTTGAGGCGGGACTGCAGCTCGTGTTCCAGCTCATTGAAGTGGCGGAGGTAGCAACGGCCATACAGTGACCAGCAACGTGCTCCCAGGGCCCCTGGCTCTCTCTTCAGCACCTCGGCGTAGCTGAAGAAGGCGTAGAGGATCTGCCAGATGAGGATGAGGGGACACAGCAGGAAGTTGGCGATGCCGATCCACAGGATGCGGTTGCTGAGGCGCTGGGCCAGCTCTAACCGTTGCCCTCCGCGTTTGTACTCAGCCTTGAGGCTCCATTCATTGAGAAACAAAGAGCCAGGTCCCCAGAAGAGGATCAGCTCAAAGTTGTACTTGAGACCACGCGTGAAAAAGACCACCTCTCCAAGGCCAGGCAGGCGGAAGCGCAGAGGCAGGAGGGACTTGTTCACCAGTGCCACCATGTAGTTCTGGAAACGCAGGATGCGATGGTAGATGTCCAACTCTGTCAGTTCACGCTTGTGGATGCAGATCTGGTGCTCTTTCTGTGTCTGCACAATCCGGGCCTGCACTTCCTGCCATGTGCAATATGGAAGGGCCGACTGCAGGGTGGGGTAGACAAAAGATAGAGCATAGGAGATGTTACCCGAACCCTCTGCCCTACCCAGATCTAAGTCGTGTGCTTAGATGAAAGGTGTTTCCTGACCTGTTTTAGTTCAGATCTGGAATGCCCCTCAAAGGCCCATGTGTTAAGGGCTGAGTCCCCAGCCAGGGGTACTATTAGCAAATGATAGAATGCTCAAGAGGGAGGGCTAGAGGGATTAAATTAGGTCATGGGGGCTGCTCTTGGATGAGATCATTGGAACTCTGGATCCTGCCCCTTCCTGCCTTCCTCTTTACTTCCTGTCTGCCATGATGTGAACAGGCTTCCTCTGTCATGTGTGCTGGCCATGACATGTCATGTGATGTGCTCTTGCTGTGACATGTGATGTGCTCTTGCTGTGACATGTCATGCGCTCTTGCCATAATTTGCTGTCACTACAGGCACCAAAGAAACTGGACCAACCGACTATAGACTCCTATCTCCAAAACGGAGCCCAAATCAATCCTTATACACTGACTACAGCAGATATCTTTTCACATGAACAGAACGCTGACTACCATACCTGCCAGCAACAGCTATGGACATGTGATGCTCAAGATACACCTCATCCTTCCTAAGATGTCTTAGGCTGTGTTGCCAACGGCCCAACTTCTGGTCTTACCATGGGGATACGTAGAGCATGCAGGTAGAAGGAGTGGATCTCCCAATAGCAGCAAATGTTATAGATGAACTTGATAAGCCGGTGGATCCAGAAGACACCGGCAATGACCAGGATGGTGATAAGCGAGCCATTTTCCTGAATCCTGGAAGGGAAAAAGAAAGGGACGTGGGGTCCTTGAGGTTAAGAGTCTTAGCAACATGTTCTGACAGGGGAGTCGCGGCCTCATACTCTACTCTCTACTCACTAGCAGTGTCTCAGGGCCTGCATCCTTACCTGGCACTACAGACTTGGGCAGGCAAAAAGGCATCTGGCAGAGTGACCTTGACAGGCTCAGTAGGGTGAAGACTGTGGTTCACCATCTTGTTGGCAAATAGGATGTCGTAGTCCACACAGCTAACCAGGAAGGTGGTGAAGGCAACCACAAAGAGGAACTGCCTGGGAAGGGGAAGAGAAGGGATGCCGGCCGAGAGTCAGGGAGGTACCAGTGAGATGATACAGTGGGACAGGGATGCCGGCCGAGAGTCAGGGAGGTACCAGTGAGATGATACAGTGGGACAGGGATGCCGGCCGAGAGTCAGGGAGGTACCAGTGAGATGATACAGTGGGACAGGGATGCCGGCCGAGAGTCAGGGAGGTACCAGTGAGATGATACAGTGGGACAGGGATGCCGGCCGAGAGTCAGGGAGGTACCAGTGAGATGATACAGTGAGACAGGGATGCCGGCCGAGAGTCAGGGAGGTACCAGTGAGATGATACAGTGGGACAGGGATGCCGGCCGAGAGTCAGGGAGGTACCAGTGAGATACAGTGGAACAAGCAATGAGCCTAGAAACCACTGAACAAGATGGGGAGTTAAAGGGGCTGCAGAATTCCTAATGGAAGGCTCTGTGTTAGCATTTAAGCGTCTGTACTGGCCTGCCCTTAGGGTTCTGACAGGAGATACCTCAGCTGCAGCCACTAAGAGCACCTCCTGTGTGCATTCACTAGGTTTCCTTATAAAAGGCGGGCTTTGCCCACCTCCCATCCCCAGGGACCAGTCCATGCCCGCTTCTCTGCCCTTTCTCTCTGCCTTTCCCCTCACTAAACCTCCTCCGTGGGCCCTGTTGTATGATGTGACTCCTTCCTGCCGTTTTTAAAATACAACACTGTGCCTACTGCTCAATCTCATAAGATCTTTTAGGCACAAATTGGCTGTTGGCTCCTATATTTTACTCTTAGGTTCAGGTACCATAGCAGCACCAAGCTACTTTTCCATCACTGGACCTGATTTTCAGAGGTTTTATGATTATGGCCTATGGTCATTAGCCTTTGACTTTGTGTGTGTGTGTGTGTGTGTGTGTGTGTGTGTGTGTGTGTGTGTGAGAGAGAGAGAGAGAGAGAGAGAGAAAGAGAGGGGGGGGGCAGGGCTTTTTTGTGTAACAGTCTTGGCTGTCCTGGAACTTGTTTTGTAGCCCAGGCTGGCCTTGAACTCAGAGATCCACCTGCCTCTGCCTACCAAGTGCTAGGATTGAAGGTGTGAGGAGCTATCAGCGCCTGGCTAGTGAACTCATTCTTATCATTAAGAAAAACAACAACAGCTGGGCGGTGTTGGCACACACCTTTAATCCCACCCCAGCAGCAGAGCTAATGTGTAGTCAGACAGAATACAGCTCTTTCCTAAGACCCCTGACTGAACCACATATATCCTCCTACAGACTTGAGAGAATGAGTGGTAAGTTCTTGTCATGAAAGAGAGAGAACCTGGGAAGCCCTTCTTGCAAGAGGTGAGGCTATAGGTTTTGGTACTATCCCTGGTCCTTGGTGGTAAAGGTTTGCAGAGTTGGGAGCCTAGGGTTGAATTGCACTGGCAGATGTGGCCAGGTGTGAGCAAAAGGGAAGACCAGGATAAGTATTCCTTTACCACAGAACCCATCCCTTTGCTTACTTACATGAGTTCAAAAATCTCTCCAATGAGCATACATGTGAAGCCATTCTTCTGATGTAGATTATAAACGTGTAAGTGTTAAGAACAAATGGCCAGTAAGCACAGACACTTAAGAACACAAGACTTTGAGGTCCTCACACTCCCAAGCTAAAGTCCTGGCTCTGTAACTTTCTGGAGTGTGATCTGTAACAAGTTACTTCTCTAAGCTTTGTCCATAGTGACAAATTAATAGTAGCCATAATTACCTTTCAGGATTATTAATCTAGGAAAATGCATTCACAAAGAATTTAACACAGAATTGACAGAATCAAAAGGCATTATTACCATTAACAATCCTATTAGAAAAGTTTCCTTATAAATTAACATCCTTAGAAAAGTTCTTCATTGCCAGGCGGTGGTGGTACACGCCTTTAATCCCAGCACTCGGGAGGCAAAGCCAGGTGGATCTCTGTGAGCTGGAGGCTAGCCTGGTCTACAGAGCGAGATCCAGGACAGGCACCAAAACTACAGAGAAACCCTGTCTCGAAAAACCAAAAAAAAAAAAAAGTTCTTCATAAATGAACACAAGTGAATATAGTTCTCAGTAAATATGAGGGTTTTTTTTTTTTTTTTTTTTTGAGACAGGGTTTCTCTGTGTAGCTTTGCGCCTTTCCTGGATCTTGCTCTGTGGACTAGGCTGGCCTTGAACTCACAAAGATCCACCTGCCTCTGCCTCCCGAGTGCTGGGATTAAAGGCGTGCACCACCACCACCACCACCACCACCACCCGGCCTTTTTTTTTTTTTTCTTCCAAGACTGGGGTTTCTCTGTGTAGCCTTGACTGTCTTAGAACTAATTTTGTAGACCAAGCTGGCCTTGAACTCATAGAGATCTACCTGCTTCTGCCTCCCAAGTGCGATTAAAGACATGTACCACCACCGCCTAGCTGTATCATTACTTTAAACAATCTTATTTCAGAATGAGTTTCATTTCCCCTTCCATGGACTGGAGTGGAACTTATCCCCATTTCCCATCAGGGACCTAGCTCAGAGGAAGGTTAAAAGGTCCTAGAGCTCCAACACAGAAACACAAAGGATATTCGAGAGAAGAAGAGGTCAAGGTTTTCGATGTGGTGCCAAGGTGCTGTGGACACAGGAGCAGAAACGTCAGACTCCTAAAGTCCCCTGCCACCCTGCCCCTTCAGGGTTCCTCCAGTAACTTTCACCCATGCCCCTGCTCTGGCTGTCATGTCCCTAAACTCACATTTGCTCCCCTCTGCCACGTGTACCAGCAGGTCCTCTTCCCCTGGGGGTGAATCGCTATAGGAGGCCTCTAGGCGCTGGTATTCAGTGTCAAACTGTGCCATCACCGCGGCCTCCTGTCCACCTTGTTAACCTGCAGTTGGGGAAGAAGAAAAGAACCTATGTCAGATTCAGGCACTCGCTATGTGCTCTCCTGCCCTTGAGGGGGCCTTAATTCTGGTCATCCATTCCCAGAACCTTTATTGGGCAGCTACTGTGCCAGAATCTGACCCTTTGGTGTGGGGTGAACTGTTTCATTTTCTGTCCAATGAAGAGAAAGTTTCCTCCCCTGCCCCTCCTGGAAACCCTGATCTCTCCAGAGACTAACAGTTTGAAACATTTTTATAAACAAATGGTGAAGATAAGCACATAACCCTACCAGCTCCATGGACAGTTTCTGCTCCACGCCAGTCCTGGATGCCCTGGTTGGACAGCTGCTGGAGGAAAAGGTGTCAGGCCTCAAAGAGTGGGGAGTTGGGACAGAAAGGAATCCAACTCTCCCACCCACCCAAGCCCCACTAAGAGGAAGGCAGAGAAACGGCAAGGGGGGAAGAGGCACCTTCCCTGTTGTGGCAGACCTCTCCCGGATGTTCTATGTAGGATCATTCATCTACTTCTAGGATACCCAGGAATAACTCAACTCTCTGGCCCTGTGGAGACTAAGTCAGTACAGGTCAAGAGTCTATACAGCCCTTCGGGACTGTTTTACCTTTGGTCCACCTCAACTTCAGAAACCAGATATGCTTTTCAGAGTCCAGAAAACCCCAGTGAGAGTCTTCTCTTAAGATTTTTCTGGTTCCCTAGCATCAGAGACCCTTCTGCTTCCCTAGCATCAGAGACCTAGGCAGGCATGGCTTCTGGATGGGAAATTTCCAGTCTATGTAGACTCCAGATCCCAGTTGAATAAGTGGGTTCTCTAGGCGCCTAGAGCCAGGTGGGGTCAAGGGTATGGTATACTCCCAGTTAGTGAACACTCTGGGGACAGTGGATCTTGGCCCGCCCTGGTCCCAGAGGGAATTCCTCGGTTAGTGAAAGCCCTGTGCCTCAGGAAACACACTCACCTGGTCAGTGTAGACCCAGCCCCCATGGATCTCCCCAGGAAGGGCCTGTGCTCAGGGGTGTTTGCGGATGGTGAAAGGGTCGAGCCAGACCTACAGCTGGTATCCCTGATGGGCTGGGATGCCTCCCCAAACCCAGCCACCTAGACCTGAGCACAGCGCGCCCCAGGGTCGCCCGGCCCCAGGCCGGGGGCTAGGCTCCCAACAGCGGACAGCCCGGCGCGCGGCCCCGGCGCACGCGCGCTCCCCTGGCCGCGCGCGCCCTCTATCAAAACATTCTGGCTGCGCGCCCCCGGCCCGCCCGCGGCTCCCCTTCCCCCGTTACGCATCGCGAACTCACTTGGGGCTCTGTGGGCACCGCTGGCCAGCTTGGGCCTGGGTCTGAGGATTCCAGTTACCAGCCTCGCGTGTCACCGCAGGAACCGCGACCCGGGCGATTCCAGAAGCCCGGTCTGTTCTGCTGGGCTCGGCCAGACCAGGAGCGCTAGGCCCTCCGTCTGTCATTCACTGTCACCCGCAGCCAGTCTGGCCAATGAACAAAGTGGGTGGAGACATGGTGGCCAATTCTTGGCCCAGGGGGCAGGGCGAAAGGTTGGAGGCGGGTCTTGTAGAGCAGAGGACCAATAGTGAGCTCTACGTGGTGCAGGGCTGGGCTACCGGCGCCTCGGTGTGTCCCTTTCGCCGCTCCGTAGCCTCCAGATTGTGGTGTTGCAGAAATCCAGCTTTCGAACGGTAGGCGTGCGTGCGGCTCGCCTCTCGGGTCATTAGTGGCGGCTTCTAAGGACGGGGACGAGGGACGAGGTTCAGTCGGTGTCGGCGCTAGTCGATCAGGTTACTAGCCTCCGACTGGTAACTGCTGGACACGATTTGGGTCTGGGTGCTCTTCATTTCACTTCTGTAAGACCCTCACGTATTTACCGCAGAACTGATTCGTGGGAGCAGGTGAGGGCCGAGGGGCCTTTCTGCGTGGGGATGGCCAGGCCGGGCCTCCTGGAGACACGGCAGTAGAATCTCGTCCTGGAGGGCTCTGTCTCCCCTGCGTTTCTGCTCCAGGAGCTGCTTCTGAGTTACTCTGCTTCAGCCATGTCGCCGGCTCCAGGTGCAGCCCTGGCTCCTGCCTCGGTCTCCCTGTTGGACCTCAGCGCGGAAGCTCCACTCGTTCGGGGCCTGAGCCTGGTGAACCAAACACCCGCGGAGGCTCTGGCCGGGGCGTCGCATACTCCCTGTCCAGGTATCCGGGATGCTTTGGGGTGGACCTATGAGGAACGTCACAGGGTTCCTTGGACTTTGTTAACACGGAAGACTTTCACACTGTCATTTCCCAGCTTAGGACTCCACACTGATTCTTTCTGTTGGACACATTCTCCACCCCCACCCCCACCCCCCAGTATCTTTCAACCTTGGGTGGTTTACAGCGCTGGCCCATGAATTGTCGCCAAATAAGTCTCTGGTTTTTATTACTCATCACGTTAATACCACTGATTTTAAAAACACGGTTCCTAGGTCTATTTCAAATTGATGTGGACTCTAGTCAGATCTATTCCCTTGTGCTAAATACAGACCAATTTACTGATTTTATACGTTAGTCTTTGGCTGTGTTTTCTTGCACTTTTCTTAGGTTGTCTGTCCGCTGGAACTGGAACTGTAAGATATAAATTGGCATCTAGGAACTGGTTTTATGTAGTTAAAAGTAATTTTAATCTGGGAGTCGTGGCACACACCTGTAATCTCAGCACTTAGGAAACTGAGGCAAGAAGGAGAAGTAGGGGTTCAAGAACAACCTGCACCATAGTGAGACCTTGTGTGGGGGGGAACAACACAGAAGAAAAAAAAATGTTTTAAGTGCTAGAGAATGTAGCTCAATAGTAGACCTGGGTTCTACCCCCCAGTACTGCGGAAGTATTATTTTAGGGCCTGCTAGGGAGGGAGCTGAAGTCCAGTTACTTTTAAGACACCTTGAAGTAAGGTTTTGCTTAGGTATTAAGATTGAGTCTCCCTGGACTTGTTTTCCTGGGGGTGTGCCTGCTCATCCTCAGAGAGACCACTGTGTACATCCACAAGTTCACTATTGGGGGCAAGGGGTGTAAGGGGTTGCCCATTGCCCATGTCAGTGTAGTTTTTTTTTTGTTCTTGTCGTTCGTTTGTTTTGTTTTTGGTTTGGTTTTCAGACAGGGTCTTACTACATAGCCTTGGATGGCCTGGAGCTCACTATGTAGAACAGGCTGACCCCTAACTCATTGAGATCTTTCTGCCTCTGCTTCCTGAGTACACTGCCATGTCCGGCTTCAGTGAAGTTTGAGGTAGAGCGACAGGTGTTCTTCCAGAGTTAACTTTTACTGTGTATCTAAGATTGTGGAAACATTGATTCAGGAAGCGTTTTCCTGATTGATGAAAAATGACTGAGTTTTGATAATTTACCCTTGCTCTAGGGTTCTTCAGGTGTGTTAGGTAGCACTTAATAGCACTTAATGGGGAGAAAAGGGGAGTGGGGTGCAACTCAGTGGAACAGAATATGCTTAGGGTGTGTGAGGCCTTAAAGCCCCAACACCAAAAAGATTTGTTTGGTTGGTTGGTTTTTTGTTTTGTTTTTTGAGAAAGGGTTTCTCTGTGTAGTTTTGGAGCCTGTCCTGGAACTCACTTTGTAGACCAGGCTGGCCTCATACTCGCAGACAATCCATTTAGATAATTAGATTGTAATATTTGTTAATTTTACCTGTATCTTTTCAAAATTATATTTACTGTACAGAACAGTTACCGTATCATTTATTTCATGATTGCCAGATTGTAAATTCTTGGAAGGCAAGGTCATGCCATCTTTTTCTTCTATATTATCCTTTTAATAAGTATTTGATATAGTTCTAGGTACTGTAAGTTTACTTTCTACTTTGAATTACCCTTTTCTTCTATTCAGGAGAGAGCACACTGTCAGGAAGAAAAGTATCCCCATGTTCTCTGGATATTTCAGAGAAATTATTTTGTTCAGCCTGTGACCAGATCTTCCAGAACCACCAGGAACAGGTAAAAGGGCAGGGTATAGGGCTAGCTATTAGCAGCAGAAGTGTCACGGTGGGTGGGATGAGGTACTTAAGTTAATAAAGATCCATACTTTGTCTAATGCACTTGGTGCTGCCTGATCCCTAGAGTTCTGTGACTAGCTTTGCTTCCTGGATAAGGCCAAGGTAGAATGTAGTCCCACTCTGCCTCCCTTTCCCTTCACACCAGAGAGAGCATTATAAACTTGATTGGCATCGCTTTAACCTAAAACAGCGTCTCAAGAACAAGCCTCCCTTGTCTGCTTCGGACTTTGAAAAGCAGAGCTCCACAGGTTAATGCTTGGTATGGGGAAGCCTGTATGGGAGCAGGGGTAGGGTGGAAAAGACACAGTGGGGTTTGAAGAAAGGTCAAAGGTGGCGTGTCAAACTTGCCTGTCCCATATTTGTCACAGGAGATCTTTCCAGCATCTCGGGATCAGAAGACTCAGATTCCTCTAGCGAGGAGGACTTGCTGACGCTGGATGAGGGGAGGGCTGAGGTTGAAAAACCTAACCGACCCCGAGGATTCTACCCACATCGGGTCCTTTTCAAAAATGCCCAAGGCCAGTTTCTTTATGCCTATCGCTGTGTCCTAGGCCCTCACCAGGCAAGTAACAGTACAGGTTGTGTGATCAATCCCAGCTTTTATATATATATATATATATATATACTCAGCCTGGATTTTCTTAGCCAATGCATGTCTCATTTCCTCCCTTCCTTTTGGGTTAGGCTATCATACCTAACAGCATAAGCTGAATTGAAACTGGCCAGAATCTTGAAAGGGTCGACTGTAAAGGGATAAGTCTAAATTTTGATTCTACCACTTCTATCTTCTATCTCTACCTCTCTGAACCTCGAATATCCTTCCTTGTGGAATGGAAATGAGGCGAGGGTGGTTATAATTAATGAGATAATGCAAGTGTAACACATGGTTTCTTGTTCTCAATGCATGCATCATGTGGAATGTTTCTGTTGCATCCATCATATAGATTCCCCCAGAAAAAGCGGAGTTGCTGCTACAGAGCCTGCAAAGTGGAGGTCCCAGGTACTACGTGGTGCTCATGGCTGCAGCTGGGCATTTTGCTGGTGCCATTTTTCAAGGGTGAGAGGGTGCTGCATGGGGCTTAAGGATGGACCCCGTTAACCTGGGAGCACCAGTTGGTCTCGAGTACTGAGTGTGTGCCATCTACAGAAGAGAAGTGGTAACACACAAAACCTTTCACCGTTACACCGTGCGGGCCAAGAGGGGCACAGCCCAGGGGCTTCAGGATGCCCAGGGTAGGCCGTCACGTTCTGCTGGAGCCAACTTGAGGCGTTACAATGAAGCCATGCTGTATAAGGTGAGTTAGGCCTCACAGACCCTGTGATAGTCCTGTGATCTCTCAGGCTTTGTAGTTTTCTGGGTAGACAATAGAATAGGGATCTCCAGGGATATTCTCTCATTCTTTCTCCCTTTCTAGCTGCCACTCCCTGCATATGACCAGAGGGCCATTGTTTTGTTTGGAGATTTTAAAAAAAAGTAAGTGAAACATGCTAAGTGGAGTTACTCTCTTTAGGATGTTCGTGACCTGCTAGCAGGGCCAACCTGGGCTAAAGCACTGGGGGAGGCAGAAATAATACTGCTACGTGCCCCACGCTCTGGCCGGTCCTTGTTCTTTGGAGGCCAGGGGGCACCCTTGCAAAAGGATGATTCCCGACTTTGGGATATCCCCCTCACCACCCGAAGACCCACCTTTGGAGAGCTTCAGCGTGTGCTTCATAAGCTAACAACCTTGCAGGTGTACGGTGAGCTATTCTAGGCCGTGGGACCTCATACACAGACTTTTATGTATACCGTGGGGTTTTCTAGTCTGTGGACTGCAGCCCAGTTGATCTGGGCTGGCTTCTCCACACTTAGGTTTGAGAAAGACTTTTTTGTTTCGTGGCAGATGAAGACCCTCGAGAAATGGTCAGATTTCATTCACCTGAGAAACAGTGGAAGCCAGTGAGAGAGGAGAGGAAAAAGGCTACTGATAAAGAAAAAACAAAGGTCCCCAGTGATGGAAATAAGGCACTTGGGCAGGATGAAGAATCACTCAAACAAGGTTTGAGCACCATCTGGCAATTTTCAAATATATCTACATGTCTGCTTTGGAAATGCAGTGGCCAATTCTCATAACTGACCCATCTACCAGTTGATAGGTGAGCCCTCAACCATACCCACACCCATCCACTCATCCCTGCCAGCATCTGTTTATAAAATTAAGGTATGTTTTGAGACAGTCTCACTTTAGCCCAGACTGGTCTAGAACTCACTGTGTTGTCCACATTGGCCTTGAAATCATGGCGATCTTTCTGCCTCAGCCTCCCAAATGCTAGATTACACTCCTGAGCCACCACACCAAGCTGCTTCCTTATTGAGGCAGGGTATTTGTTGTCTAGCCCAGGCTGGCCTGGAGCTCTCTATGTAGCCCAGGCTGATCATGAACTCACTGTCCTTCTGCCTCCAGTCTCCAAATGCTGGGATTATATATAGGCATGCACTAAGACATGTTTAGTGACCTTGCCAAATCTTATTACTGCTCATAGATTGATTCCTGGTACTTAGCATGGAGGGAATGTGTTGTTTGAGTGATTAGATGCTGTGCTTTGGGCTAAGGGTTGCTTTCCTCTATTGTTTTTTCTTTTCTTTTTCTTTTTTTGGTTTTTCGAAACAGGGTTTCTCTGTGTAGTTTTGGTGCCTGTCCTGGATCTCACTCTGTAGACCAGGCTGGCCTCAAACTCACAGAGATCCGCCTGGCTCTGCCTCCCAAGTGCTAGGACTAAGTCGTGCACCACCACGATGGTGCTTTCTTCTACTTTGTACTGTCCTAATGCTGTTCACCGGGAGAGTCCAGGGACAGAACAAAACCACTTCATTTCAGGATGATCTGAGTATCTTTTTATAAATGTAAACCCATCTGAGGACGCCCACATCCTCCCACCCTCTCCCTGTTCTGTAGATAGATCTAACATCCTGTTTTCCCCAGGTTCAGAGTCTCAGGAAGAAGATGGCTCCCAAGTAGAGTTGGAGCTAGTAGAACTGACACTGGGGACCCTGGATCTTCGTGAATTTGAGGTGTTGCCCAAGCGGAGGAGGAGGAAAAAGAAGAAGGAGAGAAGTCAAGACCAGCAGCGTGGGACACACGTGACTCTTCTTCAGCAGTCTCAAGATGAGCCCCTCTCACAGGCAGACCAAGTGGTTACAGCCAAAGGCCCTGATCAGCCAGAGCTCTGGGACATGCTTCTGTCTGCTTGCCGAGCTGGGGAAGTTGAGGTGCTAAAGCTCCAGCTAGCTACTGGGCCTGTCGACCCTGGAGTTAGGTCCCTACTCAATGCCCCTTTGGGCTCTGGTGGCTTTACTCTCCTGCATGCAGCAGCCGCAGCTGGAAGAGGCTTAGTAGTCCGTCTTCTGTTGGAGGCAGGTGCTGACCCCACTGTGCAGTAAGTATATCTCCATCCTGAGCTGGTTTAGGATTAAGAGCATAATGTGATGGGAGCTCCTGTTGGCACTTGATACTGTTTCCTTGGGTGATGTCAGGAAAAGCAGGAGGCAAGTTGAACTCGGTTTTGGGTTTTTGTCCTTAGGGACTCTAGGGCTCGGCCACCTTATACCGTAGCAGCTGACAGATCCACACGGAATGAATTCCGAAGGTTCATGGAGAAGAATCTTGATGCCTATGATTACAACAAGGCTCGGGTGAGCTGGAAAAGGAGCGACAGAGTGGGAGGGCATCGGATCCTCACTGGGTCCTTACAGTTTTACAGTATCTTTGGGAAATCCTCCAGGTGCCAGGGCCACTGACTCAAGAAATGGAGGCCCGCCAGGCTGCAAGGAAGAAGGAGCAGAAGGTGGCCCGCCGGCAGCGGGAGCAGCGGCAGCAGAAGCAGAGGGAGCAGGAAGAGCAGGAGCAGGAAGAGCAGCGGCGATTTGCTGCCCTCAGTGACCGAGAGAAGGTGAGGCCATACCTCCCCTCCCCGGAGTGAGCTGTCACCTCCTGCGTGTGCTCCTCACCCCTGCGGACTCTTCTTTAACATCGATTCTGGTTTCCAGAGAGCTCTGGCTGCCGAACGCCGACTCGCTGCCCAGTTGGGAGCCCCTAACCCTCCAGTTCCTGACTCTGCGGTTGTCAGTGCTGGGTACGGGGGCCAGGGAATGAAAGGGTGGGCTCCTGTGTCGTAGGGGTCACTCGGGGGACGAGGAATGAGTGCCTTCGTGGTGTTGAGAAGGCTCGCGGAGGGGATTTGAGGTTCTCTGCGGTCTTTAAGGGCTGGGCAAAGCTGAGGTGGGAAGTTTGTGGGGTATCTGCAGTCATTTTTCTCCCTTTTGTTTAGACGCTGTTGGAGTTGTGGCGTGTCCCTCCAAGGCCTCACTCCCTTTCACTACCTCGACTTCTCTTTCTGCTCCACACGTTGCCTCCGAGACCATCGAAGTCAGGCAGGGAGGCCTTCTTCCTGATTTCTTATACCACCTGGGGCCAACTCTAGGCCCTGAGAGGATACATTCAGACCTAGTTTCTCTTCCTCCTCATGAAGCTCGAGATTATGTGGAAGATGGGGGTGAAGGACACTCAGGAACAAGGGCAAAGACAGGGCCACAGAGGCGTGTGGAGCCAGTACTGTCTTTGGAATTTTAATCACAATAAAGTTTGGCAAGAAAACTGTATCTGTACTTACATTCAGAGGGATTGTAGCCTTTGATTCTTTATGGTCACTGTGGCCAGCACCAAAGGCTCCTGCCCTGTGCCCAGATTCAAGGGTCTTCTTTCTTTCAGTGCCCACTTAACTCCATTGGTTCATATGAACCTTGTGTTTCTGGGAGAAAATAGGCATATCCCCAGTGCAGAGTGCTATTGAGGATATGTGTATCCAGAAATTGGATTTGGGGCTCCTGAGGCACGTTTTCTAGCTCCAGCAGTGTGATTTTGTTGATGGATCTACCAAACAGCAGAAGTCTTGGCACGTATAGGGTCTGTTGTGGACCCCGATTTGTCCAGTACCGGCCCAAGTTAAACCCATTGATCCATACTTGGCCCTGGGGGAGGGGATGGAGTGGAAAAACAAAGGGTCAGCTCTCCATGGGCTAGAACTGTCCCCTTTCAGGCTCTAATCCGATGAGTAATTTCTATTCCCAGTTTGTTTTTCTTGTCATGTGCCCCCCACACTTCAGCTACCACCGTTAGCAATACCTTCGTCCATCCGGGCAGATACAGAAATGTGTCCCCAAGTCTGCCTAACACTGTAAATGTGGTGGAATAGAAGGCAGGGCCTGAGGCTGGCGGAGGCTGAGCTCTCTTCATCAGCTGCATGGGGAACCACCACCTGACAAGCTTATCAACTTTGAGAGGGAACATCATCCACTCGGTGAGGATTGTCTGCCCCAGAAGCGGTGGTTCTAACAGGCCCTGTGGGGAAGCAAATGAGAAGCCATTCATTGCATCCACACAAAGGCCCACACTATCCCTAATCAAGCTCTGGAATGTAACTGGCCATGTCCCTGTATTTAAGCACTATTCCTCTGCCTAAGCCTAGGGACGGAGTTCTTCCATTAGGCCCTGTTCTCCAAGAGAGGTGGTCAGTCCTGGGGAAGAATAGGCAAAACCAGCTTACCTTGAAGTCACTGTGGTTAGACCCAAAACTGAGCCTCCCCATGTTCTCTAGCAAAATATCCAGCTTGGCCCCTACTTTCCCAGTCAAATATAGTTCATTTTTCAAATTCCGCTCCAGAACACCCATCAGTTCCTATGGATAAGAGACAAGTTCTAGTAAAGCAAACACCCAGTACTCAGTTCTTGGCCCCTACACAGTGAATCACATTAGAAGACTTTATTTGGAAGAGAATGGGATCATCTTGTTGGTTATCTACCATTCTTCTGGTACTCCGCTTTCTCGAGACAGGGTCTCTATGTAGTCCATACGCTGCCAAAACGCACTGAATAGCCCATGCTGTGACTCCCCTGCTGCAGCCTACTGAGTGCTGGGAATGCAGGCAGGTATGCCCCACCACATCCCTGGTTAAAAAACTATCCTTAATCACGTTCTCCCTCATCCCAGTTTATAACCTGAACCTCTATCCATGTGGGCAAACAGGTGGAAAAGGGTTAGAGATGGGGAAACTGTAAAGCTATAGGGTTTGGGGGTAAGGAAAGAAACTGAGATTATAAATTGGTTGGGAATTAGGTTCTTACCCCATCCACCATCACATAGGCACGGTCATGAATTCCATTATTTGGCACCCAGAATAGTGTTGGTTTAAAAATAGTGTGAGTCAGATAGGTCCGGTACAGCATAAAGCCGTGATCCTAGATACAGAAGAATGGGTTACTTAAGATGAGCTGGTGATAAGGACGGACACTGTGGGAACATTAGTGGCTAGAGGAACTTGTGGCTGTAGCTGTTGAAGGAGTCTGCCACTCCCATCAGATGTGAGTTTATACCTTACCTGCTTGACAGCCTCAAAGGTCAATGGCAAAACTGAACGGATGGGGCCGTGGGGGCAGAGAAAGTCTAAGAAAGACAGCAAATTCCCATCCTGTGAGGACAAAGAGCAACCAAACTGCTAAGTGTCTGAATTGAGGGCTGCTCAGGGTGAATGATTCAGAAAACATTGGTATAAGATCAGGAAAGAGGAGGAGAAACTTACCAGACTCAAAGTCAGAGGTCCAAGCTTCATCTTGGGGCTGGGGGGAGGTAAAGGTCCCAAGGGAATTTCCTGGAACTGAGCCCAAATTCTCTCAGTAGTCATAGGAAAAGCAAAATAATCCAAGGCCCTAAAAGAAGGTTCTTGACCTGGAACCCAGGGATGGGCTGCAGGAAGCCATGAAGACCCTATAATTTTTCACATGTGTATAGCTCCCCAGATGGTCCTATGTGAGTGGGAAATACTTGATGAAATGCTAAGAGGGCTCTGTTACCCAGACAAGCACCACTAGTTTGTAGGGTTCTTAACAATATGGAAACTCTCCCTTCTTCCCAATTAATAAAAGGGCACCTTGCTGATGACATTCCGAAGTGCAAAAAGCTTGGGTGTGGGATCCCCTGCTTCAGATATGGGTGCATCATAGTCGTAGCTGGTAGTAATTGGAAGAAAGTGTCCCTTCTCGTCAGCACCTGGGTTAAAGTAATTTAATTAATTCAACATCGTCTTAAGTGATAAGCACTAAGCAAAGAGCTTTGTGCAGAAAATCTTGCGATTAGGGGGGACAGTGGTAGCCATACACAGCTTCTAGACATCCTAATCTGTGCAGTCCAAGATTTTAATTCCTTATTACCTCCCTGCTTCCACCACAGGGACGGCACTCACCATTCCAGTATCCAAAGTTAGTCCCTCCATGGAACATGTACCTAAAGTGGGGGTAGGTGGGAGAAAGGGTAAAATCGGACCTATGGAATCTGAACTTTAAACTCCAACCCCCAGGAACATAAGTGTGTCCTCAGTTACATGTTCACACTGGCTCCCAACTCGAGCATTTTTTCTAGTCCTTGGGCTATAGATATACTGGACCGGGTGGAGTGATTCTGGCCCCAGTAATCCAGCCAGCCTGTATAGTACTCAGAGTTCACCTAGAGAGAGAAGTGAAAGAAGTCATGGTGAGGTGGGAATAAAGCTGGCCCCATTCCAGCCAGATTTTTTTTTTTTTTATTCCCCTTCCTGATAGCCCCTCACCAATGGCCCATGGGGTTCATAACTCCGAAGCAGGGCAAAGAGTTTGGTCATGTTATCAGCTGCAAAAAGAAACAAGGGTAAAGAACACATATCACAGAGGAGGTGCCCAGACTCCACTCCCAACCCTTGTTTAGGAGACCTGGGCCAAAATCTATAGTGGTATAGAGTCCTGGGAGGGAACCACATCTGAGTCCTTGAGGCCCGTCTGTGGTGAAGAGCAAGATCTCGTCTCCTAGCAATGCCCGGAAGAGGCCAGCCAAGTGTCTCATGTACTTGAAGTCACAGGCCTTGTAGCTGCCGTACTCATTCTCCACCTACCAGGGAAAAGTAAAGAGGGTCCTGCCGTGAGGCAAGGGAGGTCAAGGACACCTGGACCGACTTCTCTTGCCCAGCCCACTTCCCATTCATACCTGAATGCTAATGATGTTGCCCCCATTGTGGTAGAGAAATGGATATATCTTGGGCAGCAAGACCTGGAACCAAGAGTCCACAGCAGCAAGGAAGTCTAAAGGAAGGAGCAGTGTGCTCTGCTCATTAGGGGTCACTGCCTTCACAGCCCCCCTCCCCAGCATTCTGGATAGTCTCCTCAGTGCCACACTCTAGGCTGTAGCCTCCTTTCCCTGGCTCCCAACTAAATCTAGAGAGCAGTGACTCTTTCTGAATTTTATTATTTTTATTTCTCTTTTTATATGTATGAATGTTTTGCCTGCATGTTATGTCTTTGTACCATGTGCCTTGGTAACTGCAGAGGAGGCCAGAAGAGGGCATCGGATCCTCTGGAACTGGAGTGTTACAGATGGTTATGAACCACACCACATGGGTGCTGGAAATCAAACCTGGCTTCTCCAGATGTCAGTACTCTGATGTGCTGAGCCCCCTCTCCAGTCTCAGCAGCAGTGACTCTCAGAGGAAACTCTAGGAGTGCAGGAAACTAAACTGTTTCCTAAGACTCCATGTAAGAAAAAAGGCTAACCACATAACATGGAGCTATTATGTAGTCAACTTACACCTAAGAGTGCTGTGAAATTTCACAGAAAAGTAGTGTTTGACTTGGATGGACTCTTATTTAATGAACACTCCATGTGATTGCATGCCTTAAATTCTCAACTCTTATTTATTACTTTTATGATTTCCCCTCAATGCCTTCATGCATGTTATTTCTTCTTCCTGACACTTTTTCTCCCATCCCCCTTTCTCTAGTTGGTGTTAATTTATGCCTCCATTCTTTATGCTCGTATTTTAAAATTGCATTTATTTATTTATTTATTTGTATATATATTATATATATATATTATATACATATATATGCTATTATGACAGCTGGTTTGGACAGGTGCTTTGGACAAGCAGATAGCGGTAGGGGTAACCAGAAGTAGTTAAACTCAATGTTGTTGAGAGTAACACTGATGTGAGTGAGTGTGTGTGTGTGTGTGTGTGTGTGTGTGTGTGTGTGTGAGAATAAATGTATGTGCTGTGGTGACGTATGAGTGAAAGTCAACCTTCAGGCGTCAGTTTTCTCCTTCCACCACGTGGGTCCCAAGTATCAAACTCTGGTCATCAGGCCTGGTGACAGACATCTTTACTTATGCCTTCCTTAATGTTTTTTGTTTTTTTTTTAAACAGGGTCTTCCTATGTAGCACGGACTGTCTTGAAATTCACTATATAAATCAGAATGGCCTCGAACTCACAGAGATCTGCCTGCTTCTGCCTCCTGAGCACTGGCACCACCACGGCCTGGCTTAAAAGAAGTTTTTACTAACGTTCATTGTGCGTGTGTGTGTGTGTGTGTGTGTGTGTGTGTGTGCGTGTGCGCGTGTGCGTGTGTGTGTGCACAAGTCACAGCATGCTTGTTGAGGTCAAAGGACAACTTGCAGGAGTTGGTTCTCTCCCTTCACCACACCAGTCCAAGGGACTCAAACTCAGGCTGGCAGGGTTGGAAGTGACAAGTACCTTTATCTGTTGACCCACCTCATAAGGACTATTTTTGAATTCTTTTTTGTTTGAAAAAAGGTCTCACAAAGTAGCCCTGACTGGCCTCGAACTTCCTCTGCAGACCAGGCTGGCCTTGAGCTCACAGAGACCTGCCTGCCTCTGCCACCAAAGTGCTGGGATTAAAGACATGTGCTGGATTAGAGACATGTGCTGCCATGCCCAGCCCATTCTTTAAAAATCTTAAATCATTTAATTATTTTTCTTTCTTTTTTTGTATATGGTACTGTATTTACATGTACATGTGCATGCCAGAAGAGGGCATGGGAACCCATTATAATTGGCTGTGAGCCACCATGTGGTTTCTGGGAATTGAACTCAGGACCTCTGGAAGTGCTGCCAATGCTCTTAACTGCTGAACCATCTCTCCAGCCCCTAATTATTTTTCTTTTTATGTTTTACATAAAGGAGGTCCATCCAAGCGCATATGAAACTACATTTATTCATTGAACAAATATTTATGGGTGCTGACTATGCTTCAAGCACTGTTCTGGGTATATAGAAGGGAAGAAAACAGAAAAAAAGTCTCTGGCTTATGGATTCTCTTTCTAGGAGTGGAGAAAGATGAACACATGAGAAACTACAAGGCAGGAAAGGAGGCCTATGATAGTTCAGTACACGATGCTCACAATTTAGAAGGTGATTGCTGCCGAGGTGCTGAGCGAACACCACATGCAAAGGCTGGTACGTGTGGAGAATAGCAATGAGAGCAGTGTGTTTGGGGCAAGTGAACAAGGCAGCGGGGCAGGTACCAGGGTGACAGGCCTAGGGCCCAGGAGACTGGTCCATATTCTGAATAAGAGAAGCGCGTGTTAGGGAGGTTTAAGTAGCACTATGATAGGACTTGAGATGTATGTTTCCACCATTTCCACAGAAGTTCACTGGCTGCGATACTAAGAACAGACTACATGGGAGGGAGAATAAACCAGGAAGAGCAACGAGGATGCAATTAAGATGCCAGCGAGGGGAGGCTGGGGCCAGCCAGTGGCCGCGGAAGTGACCGGAAATAATGAGATTCAATGTTGTTGAGAGTCATACTGACAAGATTTTTCTGATGGACTGAATGCAGGGTGACAGGAAAGAGTGTGAATGCAGGAGAGGTGTGAAGGGTTACACCACAGTGTGTAGAGTGCTGGGGTGGAAGATGGAGTGCCACTGGCTGAGATGGGGAGATTCTACAGACAAATAAGTAGCTGGTTTGAAAAGCCCATACCAGAAGCTTAGTTTCAGCTCTATCCCTGACCTTTTATTTGTCTACCTAGAGAAGCAACACAGGGGTTTAGTGTGTGTAGAGAAGTCATGGGAAAGGTCCTAGGAGAGAAGGGCACATTTGGGAGTCATTAGATACTTCTCAGGTTAATTCTATCACACAAATGGATGGGATTACCTATCCTAGGGATTACCTAAAGAATGAAATTAGAAGAGAGATATATCCAAGGACTTCATCCTGGGATAGTCTAGCACTTAGAGGAAAGGGAAATGGAGGAACAGACTGAGCCTGTAGAGGATGATCTTGAACTCCTGATCCTCCTGTCTCTATCTTGTAAGTGATGGGATTGTAGGTGTATATCACATGCCTGCTATGCACCACACAATATTAAAAGTTTTATTTTGCCCAGGGACTAGGTCTCTCAGTTCCCAGTTTCTAGCACTCTGCTAGACATGAAGGAACGAATAAATGTATGACCTCCAAGTGAAGGATTGTCTCTTGTTCAGGCACTCAGATCTTTTGTCTCAACTCACCTGGATCTGAGGATCTCAGATGAATATTAGGTTTTCGAAGCAGCCAAGATGGGAGACCGCCCTTGAGAAAAACATAAAGCAACACATAAGCATACAGGATTTTTGTTTTGTTTTGAGACAGGGGTTCACTGAAGCCTAGGCTAGCCTCAAACTCAAACAGCAGTCTTCCTGTCTCAGCCTCCTAAGTGCTGGGATTACAGGATAAGCTACCTTGTGAGCTACAGATAGTTTTGTTTTGGGGTGCAGTGGGGGAGGTAAGAAAGGAGGGAGTTGAGTGTAAGTGCTGAAAATGGGCAGATAGTAGTATTTGAAACCCTGCAAGAACTTCGCCTTCAGTCCTGCCCTTCTCCAACTCACTCACCATCTCCCACTCTGCACAGATGTAAGGTCCTGGTCTCAGTATGACCAACAGGTTCGCTCTAGCTGCCTCATTCAAAAAAGCAATGAGATCCCGGCTGCCGTTAAAGTTATAGACCCCAGGCTCTGGCTCATGGTAGTTCCAGGGCACGTAACTGAGAAAGGAAGATGTTAACAGGTCTCAGAGGGAACTAGGGGACTCAGGACTTGCAGAGAGAGAGAAGCAGCTGGAAGGAGGTTCTGGGCCACCCTTTCCCACCCTTGCCTGATGGAGCTCCAACCCTTTTCAAACCCAGTCTTGTTTTCCTGTTCCCCGTTCTAAGGAAGAAGAGTAAACGTCGCTTCCACCAAGCTCTCCAGAGCACTTCTTACAACTGTACAGCGTTGAGGCCGCTCATTTGCATCTTGAGAAGCCGGTCGGCCCAAAGTACCGGCGGGACACGAAAGTAGTGCAGGCTGCCAGAAATATAGCGGAACGGGGCCCCGTTTAGGAGGAATCTGTCATGTTGCCGATCCACGACGAAGGAGCGAGCCTCTGCCTGCAAGGGAGAAGCCTAGCTCAGCAGAGGGCTGGAGCGAGGGTCAGTGTCTGCCAAGTGCTTCACCGATTGAACTGACCCTGTCGGTGGTTGACCATCTCTCCTCCGCCGGTTCTGTTTCCCTTTCCCCACACCCAGCCCGGCAGTTCGACCCTCTCACTTACCTGGGCCAGCAGCAGGGGCAGCAGCAGCAACAGCAGCATCACAAGCTTCAGCGGCAGGGAAGGCAGGTCGGGAGGCATCTTCACAGCCACGGCACTTACAGGGTTCTTCTGCTCTGTGAGGGCTGTCCCACCCGTCACGTCACGTGTCGGATTCCTGGGAGGGAACCTCAGCAAGCAAAGGGGCGGGGACCACCTCAAGTTAACCCGGACTTTGCCCTGTTGCCTGCAGCCACCCACCAGCCACTAGTTTGTTAAATCCTCTACATCTTGCTACTCAAAGTGCTTGCTGTTCACGGATCAGCTTCATCAGCATCACCTAGGAGCTTGTTAGAGATGCAGAATCCCGGGTCTTACCCCCGACCTACAGAATCAGAATCTGCATTTTAATAAGGTGTCCTGCTCTTCTACACTGAACTCTCTGAGGGCTAGTAGGGCGACTTGAATCTTCATGACTAGCAAAGGATCTGGCACATATCAAGTTAAATCTATATGAGTGGCAACAGAACCAAGGGCTAAAATAGGTTCAGAAACAGTGAAAAACGTAGAAAATCTTCATGGTGATCACAACTATGGAAAGGGGAAACTGAGTTACAAGGAGTCTGTTTGGCCATTCTTTTTTTTTTTTGGAGGTGCACCCCTTTCCAATATATCTGCCTGTCTAGGCAAGAGATGTGAAAAAACATAGTGCAAAGCTTGGAAATCCAATTTTCCAGTTCGCCTGCCTTCACAGCTGTGACGAATCAGGGTAGAAAATACTACTATTTCTGTTTATGGACACACATTGAAGGCTATGTGTCAGATAATGTACGAAAGACATTTCATTTAATCTTGAAAAAAAAACCCATGAAATAATTATCATTCTCTTTTTTTTTTTTTTTTTTTTTTTTTGGTTTTTTTGAGACAGGGTTTCTCTGTGTAGCTTTGCGCCTTTCCTGGAACTCACTTGGTAGCCCAGGCTGGCCTCGAACTCACAGAGATCCGCCTGGCTCTGCCTCCCTAGTGCTGGGATTAAAGGCGTGCGCCACCACCACCCGGCCATTCTCATCTTACACACAAGGAGAATGAAATAAGTGGCTGCCCAAGGCACAATTAGTTCACTAGAGCCGGGATTGGAACTAGTCAGCTTGGCCTCACAATTCACAACGCTTACTTAGCCCTAGGTACTACTACTGTCTTACAGCTGGGGAAAGTGAGGTTCTCAGAGGCTAAATCACTTCCTGGAGGTGACACAGCTAGGAGACTGTTAGGACCAGATGTAGAAACTGTGGCACGCTGGTTCAAAGGCGTACTCCGACCCTAGCTAAGGCAATGGAACACAGGCCAGAGGCCTGAAAGTGTTCTGGGATCAGACCTCCGGGCATCTAAGGGCCAGCACCCATCCCTCCCTGGATCCTCCTCCAAGTTAGGCTGTGGTGGGCCACTTTCGGACTCCAGCGCGCGGGGGAGCTATGAGGCCTCCTACCTCCGACATTGGGGGACGGAGGTCCTAGAGGCCTCGGGCAGAGCCCGGCTTTGCTCCCCTTTGGTACAAGTCCCTGCGTCTTGACCCTTCCTGAAGGCCAAGTGGGAACCCTCAGGGCGATACAGAAACCATTCCACCCTCCGGGTCTAGCCGGGCCCCCGCCTCTCACTTCCGGGTCCCCACATCCTCTGGCAGCCTTCTTGTTGCTAGGATACGGCGGGCCGTTACTTCGACGCGGGCTGATGATGTCACCGCGGCTTCCGGTCCCTGGCCCTTTGCTCAGGCCCGAGCCAGGTCAGTGAGGAGCCTGTACTTTGCAGACCCTGGGCTCGGTCCCGGGCGGCGGAGGGTGGGCTCAGCCAGAGGTGGGCTCGAGTCCCGCACCTCCTGCCCAGCCACCCCATGCCCGACGGGCGTGAGAGCGGGACCTGGCGGAAGGTGTGCCGGGGGGGAAGGAAGCGGCCTGGTAAGACGCAGCATGGCTTGACGCTTTGAAGCGCCAGAACTCAGCCGTCTTAGCGCTGGAGTCGCCGGGGTTTGTTTCCTTTAGACGTGAATCTGGGTTCCCGGAGCTGGACCTGAGCTCTCCGTGTTGGTACCTCAGTGGCTCTCAGGATTGTTCTTGACCCTCCACCTGCTGTTTTCATTCCAGCATGCTCCGCGGGGCCCCCAGCCCATCGCCTGGAAGAGCCCACTCTCCCTGGAAGATAGACCATCCTTGAAGAGGATGACTGAGACGTTATGGGCCACGCACTGTGTGTCTGCTCCCGGGGAACTGTCATCATTGACAATAAGCGTTACCTCTTCATCCATAAACTGGGGGAGGGGTGAGTGTTTGGAAGTCACTTAGCTAGTCCCAGGTCATTTAAGGACAATGGTCAGCACATGATAGAAACGCCAGAGTGTTAGCCTTAGATTCTTCCTCACCCGACTTAGCTGAATTAGCTTAGGTCAAGAAAGTGGAATCTGGACCCTGGCCTCCTGGATCCACCTTGTGTGACCTTAAGTCAACTGTGGTTTCTTCATCTGCTTAATGGAGGTGATTATAATGTCTCACTGAGGGACTTGTGAGAACTGAGATAGTATGTTTATTAAAACATGTCACCCAGTGCCTGGCTCATAAGCACTTGACAAATGTTGGTTGCTCCTTGATATTAATTGAATATCTTGTGCTCTGACCATAGAACCTCGGTAATTTCTGTGTCCCTGCTCACGAGGAGCTCAAACCCTAAATCTTGAAACTGTATGAGAGCCACATCCTGGGAGGGCTTCTACTCCGTGTGAGAGGCACCCCTCCCTAAGGGAATTCCTCTGGGTCCAGGCCATGTGGGAGATGACCATGGTCCTTCACTGACCCCTTTGGCCCACAGTGGGTTCAGCTATGTGGACCTAGTGGAGGGGTTACATGATGGACACTTCTACGCCCTGAAGCGAATCCTGTGTCATGAGCAGCAGGACCAGGAGGAGGCCCAGCGAGAGGCGGACATGCACCGCCTCTTCCAGCATCCCAACATCCTTCGCCTCATGGCCTACTGTCTGAAAGAACGAGGTGCTAAGCATGAAGCCTGGCTGCTACTACCCTTTTTCAAGGTCAGAAAGGCTGCTGGCTCCAGAGGGGATTGTAACGGATTGTACAGCCCTGCCCAGGGCTCTGTGGGTAGTCAAACATAAACGTGCTGGGAACACATGTCCTGGTTTGGGCCATTTTAAATTTGGGACTTAGAGAACCATAGGGTCCCATATGAATTCGACACACAAAGCCCCAGATGATCAGCAACAGTGTATGTGGTAAAAAGTTGACAGACTTTGACACAGAATAAAAGGGAGTCCCGGGTAGTAGAGACTTCAAAAGTATCTCAACCTAGGACAATTTGTGTTGTAGAGAGGTACACTGTGGAATGAGATAGAAAGGCTGAAGGACCAAGGCAACTTCCTGACTGAAGACCAAATCCTTCCATTGTTGCTGGGTATCTGCAGAGGCCTTGAGGCTATTCATGCCAAAGGTTATGCGCACAGGTCAGTGGGCGGGCCCTATGCGCTTACTGGCACCGAGTGGGAAGAGCTGTCCCAAGAGAACTGGGGCGTCCCTGCTCTCTTCCCATGGTGCTCCCTAGGATCCCAGCTTCCCGGTCCAGGATGCCCTTGGGTCATTTTCACTTCCCTCCAGGGACCTGAAGCCCACCAATATTTTGCTTGGTGATGAGGGGCAGCCAGTTTTAATGGACTTGGGTTCTATGAATCAAGCGTGTATCCAGGTGGAGGGCTCCCGCCAGGCCCTAGCTCTACAGGTAAGAGAGTCTCCAAGTTCCTTTGGCCATCTCCTCCCCATCCCCAACTCATTCTGATGCATGTACCAGTTTGGTCACATGATCCGGCTTGTGCTCCACTTTTGCGCTCTGGGGACACTTTTCCAGGACTGGGCGGCCCAGCGGTGCACCATCTCCTACCGGGCACCTGAGCTTTTCTCTGTGCAGAGCCACTGTGTCATCGATGAGCGGACTGATGTCTGGGTGAGGAGCATATGGGTGGGAACCTGGGTGGAGAAGGGTGTGGCTCTGTAGCTGCTATGGAATAGAAGGAGACCTTTGGTTGCTGTTGCATGGAACCCCAGAACCACACTATGTCTCCATCTCTCTCCACTTCCTCCCTGGGAACCATCGCTGTTACTGTTCTCAGGAAGTGGTGTCATCTCTGTGGCTGATCTGGGTCAACTGCTGGAGGCAGTAACTAAGCAGGGCCTGAAGAGGCCTCCTGCTAACAGTTCCTCTGGGTGAGGCTGGCATATTTTTAGCTTACGTGGTCTCCTTTTATCATAGCAGTAAGTGGGATACCATTTTTCCCCTTCCAGGACCTAACCAAATTATGTTCAGTCCCTAGGCTGTGTGCTTTATGCCATGATGTTTGGGGAAGGCCCTTACGATATGGTGTTCCAGAAGGGTGACAGTGTGGCCCTTGCTGTGCAGAATGAACTCAACATCCCACAGAGCCCCAGGTGAGCAGCAAGAGGGACACCAAGCGTTGTAGACTGTTGCCTAGAGCCAGTCAAGTTGGAATCTCATCAGCTCTAGGTGTCCTTCAGTCCTCTGCCCTCCACCCCCCACAGGCATTCTTCAGCCTTGCGACAGCTTTTGGCCTCTATGATGACTGTGGACCCCCAGCAGCGCCCTCACATTCCTGTCCTCCTGAGTCAGTTGGAGGCATTGCAGCCACCGACTTCAGGCCAGCACACCACCCAGATCTGATCAAAGCAATGGGCATGTTGGGAAGACGACCTTGAAGCAGCTTTCACTGGAACTCCTTCCGTTCTACCCAGGATGGCTCTTAACAGCTAGGGGCAAGAATGGTGGGTCCTTGTGTTCTGCTCTCTTATCCCAGTACCTGGGCAAGGAGCCTAGGGCCAGGTGGGGGGAAATATAACAGAAAATAGAGCTCAAAGCTGGACTGCTGGGCACACATCATGTTCTGTCTCCAAATCTGGGAGCAGGAGAATACATAAAAAGGAGAATAAAGTGAAAACAGACTCTATGTATTTTAGATCACTATGTCTGGAGGGAAAGAATAATGAACTGTCTGGTTGCCAGTTCCAAGGGAATATCCTAGGAAGAGGGACTGGTGTGTGACGTCAGAGGCAGATGTACTTAAGATTTGGCTTCTTGGCAGCCGACAGGTCTTTAAGCTTGCCTTAGTCAAAACCAGAGTCTCCAGCTTGAGCTGGTTTCTGCCTGTGCCAAGAAGTGGGACCAGGGTCCCCTTGAAAGCACACTCAACTAGTTTTCTGTCATTGTGAAGGTGGGTACCTTAGAACAACAGCCCAGCCCGGCAGGTTTGCAAGTCTGTGACCTCTGGGTGGAAGCACACCAGGTCTCCCCTCCTCAGCAGGACAAGGGGAGTGGAGCTGGCACCCATTTTTTCCAGTCTCCCTGACTAGCCCATACAGAGTTAATAATTGATGAGGCCAGTGGCCTGTGGCAGTATCCAGCAGGCACTTCCTGCCCCATTTGCTGAGTAAACAGGCACCCTGCCTTAGCTGGGCTTTAAACCAGTTCCTCAGGGAAGGGCACTGCGTCCCTGAATCACCAGGGAGGGGAGGCAAGGGCAGGGTTGGCTCTCCTGGAGAGTCTGAAGCTTCCTCCCCAAGCCATGCCCACCCCTACATGCTGACGTCAGCCTGAGTCCTAGGGTGCCTATTAGCAAAGTGTAATTTTTCCCTTGGGTCCAGGCAGAGGCTGAGGCCAAAAGAAAGCACAAACAGAGGGGAGACGTCCTGACTTTTAATAGCAGCCCCAGAAAGCAAGATAGACAGCGAGCCACGCAAAGCTGTTAGAGGTGTGATGGCACAAACCGCCAGGAGATTGCCCTTGTTCCTGCCCATCCCCCGTGGTGAGGTGGCTCTGTGCCCAGGAACTCTGGGCCCGCCCAGCCCCCGTTCCCAAACCCTCAGTGTACAGCCACGCTTGGGCCAAGCCTTGCTTCTAAGGAGCAGCGGCAGCCAGGGCAAGAGCAGCCCAGCCATCCGACACAGAAGCTACCAGACACCAGTTCCTGGTTGGAAAAGTGAAGACTTGATCTCGAAATAGTTTGTAGCTACCCAGAAAGGTCCAAGATTTGGTCCTCGTTTCTTTCCTGTCCTGGGTGTCCTTAGGACCTTACATCAAAGTCTTTAGGTTCATACTTTTTGGGGCTCAATAATGGCCCACCCTCAGCCGTGTAAGGCTAACAGATCGAGAGTGGCAAACAGCGGGAAGTAGCAGCCACGGCAGAAAGGGGACAGCAGAAAGGGGACAAGAAACCGTGCAAGGAGACTTTATTTCGAAAGGATTTTGCAATGAGCACAATGAAAATAGGCTCCAGGTATCTGTCTATTCTTCTCCCTCATCCTCATCCTCGTAGGAGTCGATGCCTACTTCCTCATAATCCTTTTCCAGGGCAGCCATATCCTCTCGAGCCTCAGAGAACTCACCCTCCTCCATGCCCTCACCCACATACCAGTGTACAAAAGCCCTCTTGGCATACATCAAGTCAAACTTGTGGTCCAGGCGGGCCCAGGCCTCAGCAATGGCGGTTGTGTTGCTCAGCATGCACACTGCACGCTGCACCTTGGCCAGGTCCCCCCCAGGCACCACGGTGGGTGGCTGGTAGTTGATACCAACCTTGAAGCCTGTGGGGCACCAGTCCACAAACTGGATGCTGCGCTTGGTCTTGATGGCAGCGATGGCAGCGTTGACATCTTTGGGCACCACGTCTCCACGGTACAGCAGGCAGCAGGCCATGTACTTGCCATGCCGAGGGTCACACTTCACCATCTGGTTGGCAGGCTCAAAGCAGGCATTGGTGATCTCTGCCACTGACAGCTGCTCATGGTAGGCCTTCTCTGCAGAGATGACTGGGGCATAGGTGGCCAGGGGGAAGTGGATGCGAGGGTAGGGCACCAGGTTGGTCTGGAACTCCGTCAGGTCCACATTGAGGGCCCCATCAAAGCGCAAGGAAGCGGTGATGGAGGAGACGATTTGGCTGATGAGGCGGTTGAGGTTGGTATAGGTTGGACGCTCGATATCCAGATTACGGCGGCAGATGTCATAAATAGCCTCGTTGTCTACCATGAAGGCACAGTCTGAGTGCTCCAAGGTGGTATGGGTGGTCAGGATGGAGTTATAGGGCTCCACTACAGCTGTGGACACTTGTGGAGCTGGGTAAATGGAGAACTCCAGCTTGGACTTCTTGCCATAGTCAACAGAAAGCCGCTCCATGAGCAGGGAAGTGAAGCCAGAGCCGGTGCCCCCTCCAAAACTGTGGAATACTAGGAAGCCCTGAAGTCCCGTGCACTGATCAGACTGAAAGGCAAGGAAGAAGAGCAATATAGGTAGGGGAGAGGCCTAAGGAATTTTCTTGTAGTTTTGTGAGACCTAAAGTATCTCAGAAGTTAGGGCAAAGACTGAATGTCCCCCTAAACAGCACCGAATTCTAGAACAGCCAGAGATGATCCTGGAAATGGATCTGAAAACTTCCTGCACATTGAGTCCAAAGCTCCCTCCCTGCCAAGCTATACGCTCACCAGTTTGCGGATCCGGTCCAGCACTGGGTCGATGATCTCTTTCCCAATAGTATAATGGCCACGGGCATAGTTGTTGGCTGCATCTTCTTTCCCAGTGATAAGCTGCTCTGGGTGGAAGAGCTGGCGGTATGGGCCGTTTCGGATCTCATCTGAAAGACCATACATCACATTGCTGAGACAAAAACCACAAGGCTATGCTCAGCAGAGACCCTCCTCCCCACCCTCAGAGTGGCAGCTAAAGCCAGATACATAGAACTAGCTTATCCTGCCAGCCTGGGGCCAGCATCCATCTTCATCATCAAATAAAGTCAAGGGGCTTCAAGATCACAAAAACCCAGTCTAGACACTTTAAGAGATACTCTCGACCTTCCTCAAGAGTGCATCCCCACCTCCATCCCCTCCCTCCCACCCCCACCCCCCACCCCCACTCACCAATTACGGTAGGTTCCAGATCCACAAAGACAGCCCGAGGCACGTGTTTCCCAGCTCCAGTTTCACAGAAGAAGGTGGTGAAGGAGTCATCTCCTCCACCAATGGTCTTATCGCTAGGCATCTGCCCATCAGGCTGAATCCCATGTTCCAAGCAGTAGAGCTCCCAGCAGGCATTGCCCATCTGGACACCTGCCTGCCCCACATGAACTGAAATGCATTCACGCTGAGGGATACAGAGAAGGTCACAGCATGAGAGCACATCCACAACTCCCCACTTCAGGAGGTTCTCTCCTGGCCTGGCACCTATTAGCTAGGATCACTCAGTTCGTAAAAGTACAGTAAGGCTGGAGCTGACAGAGGTCAGAAGCAGCTGGGAGCCTCTCCAGTCTCAACACAGGGCTCCCCAGACTGGAGGCATCCATCCAGTAGGGCAGACCGACCCCTTAGCCTAGTTCTCAGTAGAGAATTTATCAAGTGAGAGCTGTATAATCCTGTTACATCCACAGGACACAGAGGACAGAGGGCATGCACACATGACAGGCAGAGCTGTGGCAACTATAACAGGGTGTATATGTGTGAGAGAGAGACAGAGACAGAGAGATGGAGAGAGAGAGAGACGGGGGGGGGGGGAGAGAGAGAGAGAAAGATGGAGAGAGAGAGAGAAAGATGGAGAGAGAGAGAGACGGGGGGGGGGAGAGAGACGGGGGGAGAGAGAAGGAGAGAGACAGACAGAGAGACAGAGACACACAGAGAGACACAGACAGAGACACAGACAGAGACACAGACAGAGACACAGAGAGACACACACAGAGACACAGACAGAGACACAGAGACACAGACAGAGACACAGAGAGACAGAGACAGAGAGACAGAGACAGACACAGAGAGACAGAGACAGACACAGAGAGAGACAGACAGAGACAGAGACAAACAGAGACAGAGACAGAGACAGAGAGACAGAGAGAGACAGACACACAGGCTTTCCAGCTGCTTCCAATCCATGCAGCCTCTAAAATATGTTTTTACAGTTTATAGCCAGCACCCTACTTGTTTAATCTTTGCATTGAAGATGAACTGAAATTCCTCACAACCTTCTCCCCTTCTTTCCTGTGGGCAAAGAGGTGTCTCAACCTTCCATCTGGTATCAGCTGACCCATTCTGGCCATCAGGATGCGGTAACCCCCACCACCTTTAAATCCCATCTGGCCTTGGGGAATCAATCCCATCTGCCTCCTCTCCCCACCTCCACCCCCACACTCTGCACGGCTTCACCACCTCCATCCTCCGCCTCAGCCTGCACCGAAATAGCAGCAATAATGCGGGTAAGCGCTGACGGCAGGTGCAGGCAATACAGGTATGCTGGCGCACTGGCAGCCCGAGGCTCCGGCCAGGCAGTCCATAATTTAACCCCCCGCAGCACCCTTCCCACAACCAAATGGCCAGGGGGTGGGGGTGTATGCAATTTCTAAGTACCCAGAAAAGGAAGCGGAACCTGCTAGGAGGCTCTTGAGGAAACCCGCCTTGCCTCTCGCACCAGGCAAGGGGAGAGCCATCTGTACCTGGGCCCTACGTCTAGCTTTCCTACTGGAGTCTTTCCAGTTACTTCCCAGCCGAAAGCCCGGATTGGGTTTCTGCCCCCGCTCCGGGGCTATAAATACAACCCCCTACGTGCACCTCTTTCCCCTCCCCCTGCCAACCTGGCCTCGGCCGGGGCTGTCGATCAGCGCCAGCTGTCTCTGCCGGTCCTCCAAGCACCCATGCTCCCGTAGGAGGGGCCCGCTGGCCTCCCGAGGCCAAACCCCATTCCCGCCACCCCTCCTGGCTCAGAAGGGGGTGCTGAGTCACGTATGGGGGTGTAAGTGGGAAGGAGGCACACAGAGGAAGTCGGGGTGCGGTACTAAGTAACCCCTTCTACCAACCGGCGCCAAGCACGTGTTCGGTCAGTTCCAGGGACTCAGGGGATAGATAGATGGGTGGCGGGGGCAGCCAAGCAGGTCTTCCGCCGCCCGAGGAGAGGGCTGGGTGCAGGACCGCGTGACTCCCTTTAGGAGGGTTGGGGCACAAGACGCTTGGTACGGCAGGAGGGCAGCACAGTAGGGCCCCTCTCTGCCAGTGAAGAAGCATCCTCCCCGGTCCCCAGACTCTGAAGGTGGACAACACACTAGGCCAAAGTCACCAGGAGGGGTGGGGGGGGAAGTGCAAAACTCTTGCATCTCCCGGAGACTCAGAATGCTAAGTGAAGGGTCCCCAGCATCTCTAGAGGAAGTTTCCCAAAGGAGCGGGGCATTTACAGGACCAGACAGATCCTGGTGGGGCCTCACTCACCATGATGAATCTGGGCTGTGCGTCTCACGTAGAGTCAGGGTCACGGGTCTCGGTGAGATCTGCGGAGCTGCAGTGCCGCACCACTCTTATAGGCAGGAGGCGGGACCCGCGCGCTCGGCCCGCCCACCATGGGGCGGGGCGGTCTCAAGACCACACCCCGTCAGGGTAGGTGGCCCCCAGGAATGAAGCCAAGTCTGATCCCTCCCCCTGCCGCGCCGGATTCCCTCACCTGTCGGGTTTGGGTTAGGAGCAGCGGCCCATTTTCGTTTCTAGTTTTGAGCGGACGCCACGGATTCCGAAGATCCGAAGCAGGGACGCAGGGTGCGGTGTCAGGGCGTGTCTTGACGGCACCTGCGTCATGTGGACGCCCATGGTGCAGGTGTTCCGATTGAGGGTGAACGAGGTTCAAGCAATCCTTGAGAAGCGGCTGTCCCTGGCCTTCTCCGCTGTCCTCCCAGCCACGCCACCCCGGAGCCTCGGGAGGGCTGGGTTGCCGGGGCTGGTCGCCCGAGACCCCCTTACTGCAGACCGCCGCCTGCTGGTCCCCGGCCGAGACGGCAGGCTTTCGCCCACACCTGTGGGAGGAGGCCGAGGACCGAGAACTACAGAGCCTGAGCCCCAGGGTGCCGATCCTGTAGACTGTCCGGCAGCGCCAAGCCGCGCAGCCAATCTGTGAGAGCCGACGCGAGAATCTGCCACCTCTCGCCGGTCAGCGGCTCCGTCATTAGCGCCGTCACTATTAGTGTGCTCACCGCGACCGCCTGCCCGCTGCTGGGGAGCACAAAACCCAGAGCCCCCGGGATAGCATCCAGGCGGCCCTATGCAACTTTGGGCAAGTGACTTGGCTTCACTGAGTTCTTGGCGTTAACAGCTGAAGAGATTCCTCCTTTTTATGTTTCATTTCCGTTTTGTTTTGACAGGCCTTTCTAAAAGCTCTTTCTGCTTTCTCAGACTTACATTACTCTCGCAGAGAAAAATCCATCAGACAGCCCAGGTGCTGGTTTTCATGAGCTTAAGAAACCTGATCCCCAGGTTAGTCACTTGGAAAAGATTCACCGGCCTTTCTTCCCATCCTCGTCTTAGGGACAGGGCTGTTTGACAACATAACACAATACCATAAAATATACAGTGATGGCAACTTTCCATCAACAAAGAAGCTAGTGGCATTTGACTTAGAGAAGATAGAAAAGAATACAATAAATTTGACAAACTCTCTTCCCAGTCCTTGCCATCTGGTTAGAATTAAGGTTCATCAGGAGAGCCTGAAGGTGTATTCATTTGGTAGCATGCTTGTCCATCATTGTGAAGTCCTGGGTTCAATCCCTAGCATGGGGGGGGGGGTGTTGGAGGCGGGGGTGCTCATTCATAAAAATGAAAATGAGCAAGGGCATTTAGGGCATTAGGCTGCTTCCAAACATGAGTCACGGTCTGGTCAGAGGAAAGAGCCTTGATGATCACAGGACGCAGTGACCACATCGCAGCCTTCTCGTTTCCTTGTGTACCCACCCAGCAGAAGGGGTATAAAAGATCTGAGGTATCAGGCAAAACTCTAAACTTGTTCGACCTTCGGATGTAGCTCTTCATTTGTAAAAACTGAGGTAACCATTTCAGTTGTGGGCGCCAGACAAGTGCAGAGCAACGTATAAGGAACCACCTGGATTCTCATAGATTCCATTCACACTTGTCTTAGTATCTGTACTGCGTACCACTCTAGTTGTTTGTGAACCTGTCTTATATCCCTGAAGGCAAGGGCTATGTTGCATCATTCTGTTTGTTTGTTCTTTTTTTTTTTTTTTTTTTTTTTTTTAGTCCTTGGTTCTTAGCATGGTACTTAGAACATTTGCTAAGCATGCATTCATTCAATAATCCGTTATACTTCAGAGATGGGGCTGCATCTGAACAGTTGAGAGGCCAAAGTCCCTCTCAGAAATGTTGCATTCTGCTGGGGGTATAGCTTGGAGGTAGAGTGCTTGCTTAGCATGTGCAAGGCCCTAGGTTCAGCCCCTAGTACTGCAAAAAGCAAACAAACAAAAGAAGAAAGGGTTGTATTTGGACTTCGTGGTCTTAGCATATGAAAAGATCAAGGAGTTTTGGGTTGCAATATCCTGCAAGCCCCCTCCATGTCAGAAGAGTCCCTAGGACTCACAGATTTTTCACATAATGTGCTCATGGCCTCGGATGACAGCAGTTATGTGGTAATGATGGGCAACTGGGTCAGAAGGGGAAAGACACAGGGGTCTGGGGAAGTCTATGCTTTTTATCTCCCATCAGGGTCATGCAAAGCATGCTCTTCTTTCAACATAGAAAACCAGTAACATCTCCCTGCAATATTTCTGTTCATGTGCGAGGAGCCAATGGGCCTGAGTGAATGCGTGAAGAATGAATGACACCCTGAGTGCATGTGTACTTTTTTTTTTATAATTTGTTTATTTGTATTTTATGTACATTGGTGTTTTGCCCACATGTATGTCTGTGTGAGGGTGTTGGATCCCCTGGAGCAGGAGTTACAGACAGTTGTAAGCTGCTATGTGGGTGCTGGGAATTGAACCCAGGTCCTCTGGAAGAGCAGCCACTGCTCTTAACCAACTTGCCATCTCTCTAGCCCATGTGTGTGTATTTTTGACATGGGCACAGGCCATGTCAAGAACCAACACCTTAGACCCATGGGAAAGCACCAAAGCATTCTTCAGTTATGCTCAGAATGGCAAAGCCTTCCTCTGATCCAAGCATGAATGTTTATGAACCATTGGTCAGTATATGCAAAAACTAGCAACTACAGCTTCCCTGGATGTTTATAACCTGAGAGTGCTTCCTTACAGAGACTTAATTCCTCTCCCATGCTATGCATAATAAATGTGTTAAGGTTCTGGTTGTTTCAATAATTAGTAGGTCTCCATCAGAGTGCTCATAGTCCACCTGACCCTAGCTTTTCTGTTTATATGTCTGTCTGTCTTCATTAACTTGACTCAGTCAGGTTTCTATACCCAAGCCTCAAGGGATACAGTGTCCATGTAAACCCACTGGAGACTCAGTAGCTGAGATTTTCCCAAAGGCTTGCCCCATAAGCACCTCTGCCTAGCACTTACCAAAATGTTAGAATCATAGTGGAAAGTGGGTATTTGGCACAAACCATATTGCTTACGCAGTCTATGTACAGTGATCGATCCATATCCACCCACTGTTGACTGTGAACGCTGAGAACCAGAGTCCCTGGTGCTAGATGAGGGTCAGCCTTCCAAGCAGACCTGTCTCCTTTGCTAACTCTTTTCTGCAGTCATATGAAATCCCAGCTGTCAAATCTACCTTAGTACTGGGAGTTCTTTCCAGACCTGTGTTCACATTTAACTACTGCGGTAGGCAGAATAATGCCCCCCTCCCATATCCACTTTCCAATCCCTGGAGCCTGTGACTATGTTACTTCATGGCCTACTTACATTATTATTATTGACAGGATCTCCTTATGTAGTCCAGACTGACCTTGAACTCATGATCTTCCAGCTTCAGACTCCTGAGTGCTAGGGTTCCATGTGTGCACCAGCACAACCAGCTAAGGTTTTCATTATATTATATATATCTACTTTGGGATTGTTGAATGCTCATTGTATAAGTATTGTAACATTTGTAGGGGTTTACAGAAAGAATAGCATTACATTGCATGCTCACACAATGGTGAAGGAAAAAAGCCTCATTACTCCTCCTCCCCCTCCATCTCTGACTCTCTCTCTCTCTCTCTCTCTCTCTCTCTCTCTCTCTCTCTCTCTGTCTCGACAAGAATATAGGTGTATGCCTGTCCTTCCTTCCTGCTCTTTCATTAGAATATTTTTCTTGGGCTGCAAATAATGGAATGCATGTCTACTCATGGGTTAAACAATGCAGATATTCATTACCCTGTTAGAAGTCAGAGTAGGGCCGACCCAGGGTTCATTCAATGGTATCACCCATAACTCCAGAATTTCCAGCTTTCTCCTCTGGTGTCCTCAGTAGGCTGGTGACGTCTTCCCTCTTGATCACAAAATGGCTGCTGCAGCTCAAACCATCATGGCCTGATATGACACCGTCTTAAGGCAGGGAAGAAGAAAGGTTTCTTGCATCTCTTTTCATCTGAGAGAAAAGCCTTTCCTTAAGGCAAACCCCCTGCAAGAAAACAGAAAGGGAAGGGATGAGGAGGGACACATTAGCAGACATCCTTATGTCTCACTAGCCCATTCCACAACCAACTTGGGGGGCGCAGGGGGCAGGGGGAAGATCTAGAGTGAGCTAGAGTCATCCCTTGGTCTGAGCAACTGGAGAGGTGAGAACTTAAAGAAAATCTGGCTGACGAGTCGGGACAGGGCAGGCGAGGCTGTTTAGGAGGGCTGCTGTACCCAGCCTTAGCAGGTAGCTGTTCTCACTGCCCTCCTAAAGGCTGCACCTTTGGCCAAGCCATGCTCCCCTCTTTCTGCGTGCCTCAAGTCACCTCCCAGCCAGTGTTGTGGTCTACTTTGAGTTCTCCACACTTGTGGTCTCTCCAAAACACAAACCTGCCCCCCAAAACACAAACCCCACAGAATAAGAAGGAAAAAAATTATATATATATATATATATGTATGTATATATATGTATGTATGTATGTATAGAAATAGAGGTAAAAGTAAAAGCTCAGAAGCAAAAAACAGATGGGATAATTTAAGAAAAGCTGGGTAGAAACAAGCCAAGCTAAAGCCAGGCATTCATAAGAAAGAATAAGCCTCCATGTGTTATTTATTTGGGAGCTGGATGATGGGCCCCCCCAAAAAAGCAAAAGAATAAAAAACAAACAAACAAACTACAGCACACATCTATAATCCCAGCATTGGGGAGGCTGAGGTGGGAGAGGAAATTTGAGGCCAGCTTTGGTTATGTAGTGAGTTTCAGGACAGCCTTGGGTGACAGAGCAAAACAGCAAAAAGGAAAGAAAAGAAGACCTCGTCTCAACACGAAACAAAGCCCAACCCCCTCAGCATCTTTAAACGGTCTTGCATGACATCCATCTGACATTTGGATAGTAGAGTTGGTGATGACTAGAGGCCAATTCTGAGACATCTAGGTCCAAAGTCTGGAAGAAGTTTAAAGGCTATACAAGTGAGTTTGGGGCCTAAAAGGACCTCTTATCCCATGCGGATCCATCTAGTTAATAATTCCTAAAGTCTCTGGTTTATTTGTGGACCAATTCATCATGAGGTTTCCCTCACCAACCCTGGGTATTTTCATAGCCCATTCTCCTCTTTGCCAATTAGACCAGAAGAAAGAGAAAATTCTGGCTTTGGAGATTTGGGTCCACACCCACAATGGGAGGTAGCCATCTGGAGATTCTGGGCTATTCCTTACCTGGGTTTTTTTTTTGTTTGTTTGTTTTTTGTTTGTTGTTTGTTTTGGTTTGGTTTTGGTTTTTCGAGACAAGGTTTCTCTGTGTAGTTTTGGTGCCTGTCCTGGATCTCGCTCTGCAGACCAGGCTAGCCTCGAACTCACAGAGATCCGCCTGGCTCTGCCTCCCGAGTGCTGGGATTAAAGGCGTGGGCCACCACCGCCCGGCCCTTACCTGGGTTGTAAGAGGGTCTCTGAAAAGGCCTCTGTCTCAGAACAAGTTTCCTAGCATTGGCCACAGCAGCTAGAATTTCACATTAGCCACTACTTCCTGGACAGGATTGCTAAGGGACATACTTTTAGTAACACCCTGTTCCTGGCGGTGGTTCTAACAGGAGGAGGAACTGAAGAAATGCACTGTGATGTCCACACGACGCTGGGTTTCTCTACAGCCACTGTTCAGGTGGTGAGGAAGTGGATTTAACAGGGGTTCTTGTCTAGTTATATAAGAATGCTGAAGCTAATGTGGGGGCAAGAGAGTGGAGGGATGTGCACCAAGTGATTTGGGCTGGCTATGGGCTCAAGACTGGGGGGGAAGGAGATAAAGACATGGGGGTGTTTTAAGAAGGCATGTGGCCACACATATATAATTTGAAGTAAACACAGGAAGGGTTGTGGGGCTATGAATACTGCCATGTGCAAGAAGAAGCTGAGCCTGGGTCTCAGAAGAATCTTAATTCCACCACTAATGAACCCCCGTGTGACCGTGGGCGGGACACCGGAGACTTCATTTTCTTTTTCTTCATCCTGGGAGAGAGAGGACCATCTTGTCTCCTTCGCAAAGCTGCGGAGGGAATCAACGCAGACAGGAGCAGAGCTTCATTACAAATTATAAAGCAAAAGCCAAGTACAGTGGTCATGCCTACAGTCCCAGCACCCGGGAGGCAGAGGCAGGATGCTCAGCCAGGGCTACATAATGAGACCCTATTTCAAAAAGACAAAACAAAACCAATCAATCAAACAAACTCATCATCTGGCTTTGCCCGTGGAGAACAGCAACACGTCTGGGCCAAGCATTTATGAAAGTTTCTCCCCTTTGAAAAACTCTTATTACTCCTTCTCCCCCTTGGACAGATGAGTAACCCAGAGCAAAAGACGCTATCTGCTTGCAGATCTTAAACACGGGCTTCATTAGACTCTAGTTCTCTGTATTTCATGGCATTCTGAGGTCCTACCAAGAGTGCCCCAGGTTTTATCTCTTGCTTGAGGACTCATGATTTCTGGAGTGCTGCAGACATCATCTTAGTCCCGCCCACACTCCACTTCCTGGGCTTGCCAACCACAGGAGAAGGAGCTGTTGCTCTGGGGGCTTGATTTCAAAATCCTCTGCCAGCTGTGAGGGTTATCCAGAAGATGGGATTATGTGACTGTCAACAGACCTGTTCTGGATATCTGCATGCCCCTCCTCTGCCCACCCCACTCAGCTCCCCTGTTTGGATCCAGACTGGACTCTTGAGTGCGTGCTTGCTGTTCCTGTAATCAATCAATAGGTCAGCTCTCCTGGGACACAGTGTTTCTTGGGTTTTGGTGTTTTACTTATTTATTTACAGCATTCCACACTGAGAGACATCAGAAAGGATAGATCAGGGCCGCGGCAGTGGCGCACACCTTTAATCTCAGTACTTGGGAGGCAGAGTCAGGTGGATCTCTGTGAGTTCGAGGCCAGCCTGGTCTACAGAGTGAGATCCAGGACAGGTACCAAAACTACTCAGAGAAACCTTGTCTCAACCCCCTCCCCCCAAAAAAAGATAGATCAGGAGCAGGTCTCTCATAGATTCATCTTTCTGCCCAGTGGCAGACACACAGGCATCAGACTCCAACCATTCCTGGCCAGGCAGCATGGAAAGCAGGGATGCAGAGCCCAGTAGGTCCAGAAGGCTGGGGTAAAGGAAACTTGGGAGTCCAGATGTTCATGGGGCTACAGCATGTAGCGAAGTAACATTAGGTTAGAGCGAGACTTCCATAGGTATTTGCTGGTACAGGGGAGCATGTACGGGGAATGGACAAGAGGTAGGGACAGCCTAGGCTCAGAAGCCAAGCTGGTCAAGGGCTCTGAATTCAAGGGTGATCAGTGGCAGGGAAGTCATCAGAATTTGTTTTTGTTTTTGTCTTTTTCTGAGACAGGGTTTCTCTGTGTAGCTTTGCGCCTTTCCTGGATCTCGCTCAGTAGACCAGGCTGGCCTCGAACTCACAGAGATCCGCCTGGCTCTGCCTCCCGAGTGCTGGGATTAAAGGCGTGCGCCACCACCGCCCGGCGGTCACCAGAATTTAAGCAGAAAGTGCAGACGTTTTCCATTCTGGCTGAATGTTCAAACCCTGCACCCACTTACTGATGCAGACTTCTGGGGCTCTGGTTCTCTTCTTTCAGCTGTCAAGGGACAGCTTTGGAGACATATCCTTCTATAAGCTGTCACTCATTGGCTCATGTGTCACACCTTTGTGTAACCTCTCATTTCAGCTACCTATTAGCAGAGAGAGAGAGAACGTGAAAGGAGTGTTCCATGCATCTAGAGCTATCGGTCTGGGTTGTACACCAGCCAGGCACGTTTGATATCTTCAGCTGTCTTCCTACCAGGCAAGATAGAAAAGCCTAACCTTTCCCAGGGTCAGTTTCCTTCACTGTAAAGTGTGGGTCAGGGGTTGGGGCGGGGGTGGGGGCAGCCATCTGAGGGATTGCTGTGAAGATGAGCTATGCGTGAGAAGTCTGTAAGGCACTGCGAGGCATCTAATTTGTGCTTATTAAATGGAAACCAAACAACAAAACCTTCTGGGTAGGAGATTATACCATGTTTACCGAAATAGGAGCCCGGGAAGCTGAGGCGAAGAAATGTGTCTCCAGAGGCAAGTTTTTTGTTCCAAACCTGTTGCCTCACAGCATGGAGCTTTGTTCCCTGAGAAGCCAGACACCCTGTGTAGACTGGTGGTTCCTGGGGCCAGGACTGTGTCTGATTTCATGGATGGAGACTGGGTAGGCTCAGGAATACTTCAGGTGTTGGCTTTGCCAGGCACTGGGTGAGGCAAATCGGGCTCCCTTCCTCCCACACCTGGGGAGTTCTTGAATGTCTACATCTCTCACAGATTAACTCATTATCTTCTTTTATCACAACACTGAGGGGTCGAGAAACTGGTAGGGAGCTCCAACATGTATTAAGCACCTGATTGTGTATGTAGGGCAATGGGATAGGCAGCTTTAAGTATTTTTTTTCCAAGACAGGATTTCTCTGTGTAGTTTTGGTGCCTGTCCTGGATCTCACTCTGTAGACCAGGCTGGTCTTGAACTCACAGAGATCCACCTGGCTCTGCCTCCCTGAGTGCTGGGATTAAAGGCGTGTGCCACCGTCGCCTGGCTTAAGTATTCTTTCATTCATGTCTCCTAGTCGTTCATCCCAGGAAAGGACTCTTATTATCACCCACATTTAATAAGGGGGACATCAATAAAAAGGTTAAGATTCTTATACAAGAGGAATAGAGGCATTCTAGATCTCAGATGCAGATCACTTCTGGATAAATTCCATTCACCCAAAAATCATAAATCAAGGTCTGTAGGTCATATTTTAAAAGCCAATGGTGTGTTAGGTTTATGAATAAAACATCCTCGTTAAATGTTACAAAATATTAGCCAGGCGTGGTGGCAGGGGCCTGTGACTCCAGCTCTTTGAGAGGCTGAGGTAGGAAGCTCGGGAGTCGGAGACAAGCCTGGGCAACTTAGTGTGACCTTGTCTCAAAAACGATGTTTTTTTTTAAGGTGTGAGGATGAAGCTATAGTGGTGGAGGACTGGTTACCCTGGGTGAGGCTCTAAGTTCCACAACAACGGTGAATAAACAATGAATAAAGCCACGGGACACAGTAATGCAAGAAAGTACAAGGGACGCTCTAAGGAGCACTGGCTACCAAGCCTCCAGTTGGAGCACTTCCTTCTCCTGTCAGAGAGAACTACATCCCAAATTTGGTGTGAGCATCTTCCCTTGCTGTCCTTATTTCTGTGTTGTTTTCCCTTGCTTTCCTCCCCGTGGCTCCCCATCTCTTTCTGAACATAGACGGGTTGCTATCGCGCTCCGCCAGACCCATCGGGTCTCCTCAGGTCCCTCATTGGGCTGCTTAGTCACCGAGGGAGGCACTGGAATCTTAGATCTACCCACATCTGTTTCCCCCAGAGTTTTGGCACCGCCCCAGCAGCCGGTGCCTGCTGGTCCCAGCAATGCTTAGACACAGGAGGTAGGAAAGGAATGCCAAGGCCACGACCCTTGACGTTCAACTAGAGAACCACTGAAGGAGAAGGGGCCGGAACTTGTGGCCAGGCAAGGCATAGCTTCCTCCAAAGCTGTCCTCTGCCTGTTCAGTGTGCGTGCGTCTCAGTCCACTTGGGACAGTCAGTGTGTAGAAGGCCAGTGCCCCCTGGGGACTCTACTGCCTGGAACATGGGATCCACTCAGACAGGCAGATGCCCAGTGACAAAACCATCAATGGAGGAGATGATGCCACCACCTTTTTAGTGGGAGCGAGGCTGGAAAACATGCCCCCCCCCATGCAGTGTTTGTGGGCCTGGAGACCCCTGTGGTTGGTGAGTGGTGATCAGTCCCTGTCACAGCCTTGTCCCCAAACATACAGTAGATCTACCGCATTGCTGACGAGCTTTGGAGTTAATCATCACAGCCTTCCAGGTTCTGCAAATAGTTTCAACTCCAGATCTAGAGATCACGGTTATACAATGCCTGAGTCCCAAGGTCACATTGCATCCCGTTTCATACCAGTATAAAGCAGTGGTTCTCAACCTTCCTAATGCTGTGACCCTTTAATACAGTTCCTTATGTTATGGTGACCACCAACTATAAAATTATTTCTTTGATACTTCATAATTGTAATTTTGCAACTCTTATGAATTGTAATGTAAATATCTGATATGCAGGATATCTGATATGTGACTCCCAAGAGGGGTTGTGACCCACAGGTTGAGAACTGCTTGTATAAAGCATGCCCAAGCAAGATTATAGCAATATCTTAGATGCAGCTCATCATGACCAAAAACAACTTGGGGAGGGAAGAATTTATTTCATTTTACACTCCCAGGTCACAATGCATCATTGACAGAAGTCTATGCAGGAACCTTGGAGCAGAAACCACAGAGGATACCGCTCTCTGGCTCATGCTCAGCTAACTTATTTTGTACAGCCCAGATCTACCTACCTAGGGATGGTGCCACCCACAGTGGGATGGATACTTCTACATCAATCATTGGTCATGACAATCTCTCAAAGATGTGGCCACAGGCCAATATGATCTGGGAAATTCCTCAACCAAACTTCCCTCTTCCCAGGTGTCCTAGTTAAAAGTTTCTATTGCTGAGATGAACCATGACCAAAAAGCAAGTTGGGGAGGAAAAGGTTTATTTGGCTTATACTTCCACATTGTAGGAAGCCAAGAGCGGAACTCAAACAGGAACCTGGAGGCAGGAACTGGTGCAGAGGCCATGGAGGAGTGCTGCTTACGGGCTTGCTCCTCACGGCTTGCTCAGCTTGCTTTCTTATAGAACCCAGGACCCTACCCACAATGGGCTGGACCCTCCCACACTAATCACTAATTAAGAAGATGCCCTACAGGCTTGCCTACAGCCTGATCTTATGGAGACTTTTTCCCAGTTGAGGCGCTCTCCTCTCTGTTGACTAGCTTATGTGGAGTTGACAAAGGACTAGCCAGCACACCAGGTGACTCTAGGTTGTGTAAAGTTGGCAATAAAAACCAAGCAGCACACAGGACAAGCTCCAGCCACGCATAAGCATCCCCAGGATACCTTATCTTGTTTAAACCTAAAATGGGTGTAGTCATCATACCTACTGCAAGCCCCATGGGGATAAGTCCTGTTCACCACTCTATTATTGGCACCCCAGATGTTGCCTGCCATATTAGTCTGTATTTGTCGAAGGGGGTGTTACTTGAGTGTCTATTTTATAGCTGTGGAGACCGGGCTTCAAGAAGTTATGTGTCTTACCCAAGGTTACCTCGCTAGTAAATAGAGGGATTAGGATTCAAACCCAGACAAGCCTGAACAGAAGCTGATGCTCTGGCTCCCTTGGCTCAGATCACCACCCCTCTTGTCCGTGGTGGTGCCAGACACCACCTCTTCTGGCCTGCCAGCTGCCCAGTACCTAGACAGTGACTCAGACACCTTGAGGGCAGGGAGGGGGGGATGCTTGACAACTCCTCTGCCCTGACTCTGGGATAGAGGGTGTCGGGGCACCAGATGAAGCAGGGCCTGAACCAGGACAGAGGCTTCTTTGGGGACAATCTTTGGGCTGTCACTATCCTTTGGAAGAGTCTCATAGTACCTCATGGAGGTGTGGTGAGGGCCCAGGAGGGGCCAAACGGGGAGGACAAGGAGAAAAGAGCCATCTGCTGGACTGGCGGGGTACCCAGACAGATAGATAGGCACAGTGTTCCTTTCTGCTTGGTGTACTGGCCAGCCCATCCTGGTTGTCTACGTGGCTATCTCCTTCCAGTTATACCTCCTAGCTAGTTCATACATCTCCATGGCCCCATTGGCATGCACTGACAGGTCTGGGTGGGATGGGGTGTGGGTATGGGAAGGAAGAAACCCAGCTCCCTTGGGGTAGCTATGAGCACCACCCAGCCTGGCTCCTGGGGACTCCCTCAAATGCAAGGGAATGCTTTCATCCTTAGGGCTTCTAAAGCCAGGGTACAATTACCTCTCACAGGTAGACACATGAGGCAGGTTCCCAGCCTCCGACCTCATCTCTGCTGTGTCAGGGATATGTCTGTCTCCAAAGCTGCATTTCTGGTCGTCTCCCTCTGAAATGCCACCTCTGTCTGCTTTGCTTGGTGTTACTGTTGCCATGCCTCCAGCTTAGGTCACAGTCATCCAGAACCATCTAGAACCTGGGAGCGTCCCCTTCCCTGGATTTCCCTGGGTCCTGTCTTCTATCTCTCCCTGTGACTCATTTGGCCCAAGTCTGTGACTTTATGGTGATACACGTGGCTTCTTACCATTGCCCTGGTTCCCCAGCTAGTTTTAACTTCTTATGTGTGTCTAAATGTTTACGTGCACAGGCTTCAGGATTCGGAAGGTACTAACAACTTTTACGAGCTGCAATAATAAATCTCCTCTTGGCAGCTACCATATGTAACATTGTGTTTACCTTTTTTTTTTCCTTCTGAGACAGGTTCTTGTTATGTAATCTCTCTAATTAGGCCTTCAACTCACGATCCTCCAGCTCCCATTAGGTGCTGGGATTATAGGCATGTGCCACCACACCTGAATTTCTGTTTGCTTTATTAAAGATTTATTTTTAAAAGCTTGCCATGGTGGCACTCACCTTTAACCCAGTACTTGGGAGGCAGAGGCAGATCTCTGAGTTTGAAGCCAGCCTGGTCTACAAAGCAAGTTCCAGGACAGCCAGGGCTACATAAAGAAACCCTGTCTTGGAAAAAAAAAAAAAGAAGAAGAAAAAGAAAAGTGCATTAACCCTTGGACTTATTTATTTGCATATATGTATAACCATAGTTTGTAGAATTGGCTTTGCTGCACCAAGTGCTACACTTTTAATTTTGTTGTGTCCCATATCACCGTCTTTAGGTAAATCCCACTGATCGGCTCTCTCACCACAAATGCCTGACTGTAGCTGTGCCCACGGCCTTGTGCCTACGTGTGGTAAGCTTTTTGAATATTGTCAAATATTCAAAATTCAAAACCTGTCAAAGAGCAAAGTGCTTTCCTGCAGCTTTTGTTTATAACTCTTCCTTATAATGGGACTGAAGATCTTTTCATGAATTAGAAGCCAGCATTTCTTCCTCTGTGAGCTGTCTGTCACCTTTATCATTTTTTAAAAATGACATGGGGTCCTAGGCATGGTGGCTCACACCTGCAAACCCAACATTTGGGAGATGGAGGCAAGAGGATCAGAGTTCAAGGCCTGCCTCAGTTACATAGGAAGTTTGAGGCCAGCCTCGGCTACAAGAGACCCCGCCTCAACATTTCCTGCACCCCTTTACTGCTCTAGAGCTTGTGGGACCTGGGAGAATGGAGCCGATAAGTGAGGTGGACTAAAATCTCATGCAATAGTCAACTCTTCTTTTTTTTATTTTTATTTATTTTTCTATTATCAGCTTGATACAGTACAAATTCTTATCCTAATAGTGAAATGTTTCATTGAGACTTGCCCAGTAATTGAGTAAAACCAAAACTTATTATAAGCCACAGTCATCCTAGGGTCCCCCCTTGCTGTATAGCCTCCCTGGTTCTGTGGGTTGCAGTCTGATTGTTCTTTGCTTTATATCTAGAATCCACTTATGAGTGAGTACATACCATATTTGTCCTTCTGAGTCTGGGTTACCTCACTCAGGATGATATTTTCTAGTTCCATCCATTTGCCTGCAAATTTCATGCTGTCATTGTTTTTCTCTGCTGAGTAGTACTCCATTGGATATATGTACCACATTTTCATAATCCATTCTTCAATTGACAGGCATCTAGGTTGTTTCCAGGTTCTGGAATAGCCAACCCTTTATTCAGAGCATCAGATGACTTATACTCTGAGGGTGAAGAGGCCACATGAGTAAAGTAGACAATCACAAGGACAAGCCATTTGTGGCTGACAAGCTGAACTCAGTGGGAAACCTCTTTTTCCACAGAGGCATATAAACAACTAACAATGGCCAGTTGTGATGAATTATCTGAAGCAAACTCACTCCTATCCACGACACCTGGGAGGGGCTTGAAAGCATAGCCCTGAGAATAATTCTATAGTTTGAAGAAAGCAAGGTCACAAGACTCTTGGCTTGGTTTCTTGTTTTCTCACAAGCACCCAGAAATCTCACACAACTCCATTCTTGGACACTTTTGACAATCCCCCTGCCCCAGAAAAAAAAAAAACTGTAAAAATTACAGAGTTCTAGAAGGGCAGGACACTCACCTAGCAGGTGTGCTATCATATGTTTAATCCCAAATATTAAATTTTTAAAAATTATTTATTTGTATTTTATGTGCATTGGTGTTTTGTGTACATGTATGTCTGTGTTAGGGTGTCAGATCCCCTGGAATTGGAGTTACAGGCAGGTGTGAGCTGCCATGTGGGTGCTAGGAATTGAACCCAGGTCCTCTGGAAGAGGAGCCAGTGCTCTTAACCGCTGAGCCATGCCCCCAGTATTACATTTTTAAAAAGAAATTTGTCTTATAAATTCTTTGGCTTTCTTTGTGAACAAAGAAATAGTAAGCCTTTATCTGCTTCTGCTAGGTATGTTCTGTAATTTTCCTTTGGTTTTTATTTATCTATATCTTGTCAAAAAATCTAATCTCCTTGAGCACATGTTCTAAAAACAAACCTCTCTGTTTTCCCGTTTGTTACATAGCCCAGGCTGGCCTCTAATTTTTTTATCTTTTAGTCTCAGACTCTGGGCTTCTACATACCCTTCTTGCATTCTCTTTATTTATTTATTTATTTATTTATTTATTTATTTATTTATTTATTTATTTATTTATTTTTAAGACAGGGACTCACTCTGCAGTCCAGGCTGGTCTGCAACTCACTGTTTAGTCTAGGCTGGCCTTGATCTGAGGCAGTCCTTCCTCCCCCGCTTCCCAAGGGGCCGAGGCTGCAGGTGCAATCCACCACACCCAGCTTCTCTAGTCCTTAACGCTGAAAACCACATTTATTGTGGGCATGCGTCTCTGTGTGGGGGCACACCTGAGCCACAGCACGCAAGTGGAGACCAGATGACAACTTGTGGAAACCGGTTCTCTTCTCCCCTGTGGGGCCGACGGACTGAATTTAGGTCATCGGGCTTAGTGGCAAGTACCTTTACCCCCTGAGCCATCTCACTGGCCCTGGCTTTTCTATTCTTAATTGCCCATACCTGGTAGGTAGGTGCTAGACAACTGTCTGTTGAGACGAGAGAAGAAGAAAATAAAAACTTGGAAGATTTTGGAGTAATGTACTTTTTTTTTTTAAACCAAATATAAGCCCAACTTGACCACTGGGTCAGTTGGGGCCCCAGTAACAGACAGCAGAAGCTAACTCAAGTAAATTAAACCAACAACAAAGTAAGACAAATAAAAAACACCCATTCTAAACCAACCATTTCCCTCTCCCGAATCACCCTCAAATTAGCAACATGTGGAGTTCACATTGATTCAGTCCACGCAAGGGCTGGCAGCCAAACCTCAGCGAACAGCCGCACCAAGGGAGGGCTGGCGGCTTGGCCCCTCCCTTCCCTGCGGGGATCATCTGCCCTCAACGTGGAGACTGCACTTCCTCCTCCAGACGCAAGAGGCCGCTGCAAGCCCCCCGGCAACCTGCGCCACAGAAATAAGTTCTTAGCCCCCACCTTCACCTTCTTGCCCCTGCCGTGCTCCAGATTTGAAGTCCCACTTTCTAGTGGCACCTCATTGGCAGAGCTCATGACTTGTGCCTGCACCCTCGGGGAGGGTGTGTGAGAGCCTCAAGGTTCCGGGGTAGACGCCGCATCTCTTATTAGGGCTGAAACAATCGAAAACTCCCTAGATGCAGGTGGGAATTCTCCCAATTGGCAGGTAGTTCAGAAGGTGGGCAGGGCAGGCAGGAAAACCTTGCGAGCGATTGCGCCTGCTCTCGGGTCCTGCTCACGCTGTGGCTTCGATGCGATGTCCCCAAGTCACCCATCCTGAAACACTGAGTTCATACAACCCTTACTGCTTGGGTCAAGTGTGACACCAGAAACCACTGTGCTAATTAACACCTTCTTATAAACCATGCTTCAGATGAAGCTTTCAAACAACTAGGTGCTACCTATGTTTTAAGGAGGAAAACAGTTCTCAAGTCACAGCAGCAACCGATTACAAGGCCAGGTCTCCCTGCTCTCAGAGTCGCGAGTGTCCAGTGGACTCTGCTGACAGGCTGCTGCTGTCTTTGCAGGGACTGGGTTACATTCTGTGCTTCCCCCTTACCCCTCCCCCAGTGCTGGGAATTGAGGCTTAGTAAGGCCTGATGTTTGCTAAGTACTCTACCCCTGAGATATGCCCATGGCCCCACATTCTTAGTACATTCTGGTAGCATCCACTGCATAGAAGATTCTCCACTAATGCCCAGGAATCGGCCAGATGGAATAAAGCAAGAGCCAGTCAGTTCTGGAAGGTTCCCTCTTTCATGAGGTCTGAACCGGGAATCATTTTCAGGTGAAACAGATCATCTAGTCAGGATCAGCTGTGGAAGAGGAACCTTGAATCTAGTAATTTCCTTCTACCGCACCTCTGTGTGTTAAAACTGTTAGTAAGATTCTTCCAAGTATTATTTAGCCATCCAACTGGTATTTTTCAACTCTGGACTAAAGAGGCCCGGGGACGACGACGACGACGATTAGAAGGACACAATGCTTACTCTAGGGAATTTACATTCTAGTGGGGGAGGGGGAGGGGCCACCAATTAAATGTTAATTTGAGGCCCCGAAATGAAAAGCGCGGAGAAGGAAATGCCACGAGACGCTATAAAAAGCAGGTCTGACCTACTCAGGAGAGCCAGGGCAGCGGCTTTTGAAGACGGAAGGCTGGTGGAGCGAGGCTATGAAGAAGGGGAGGAGCTGGGCCTAGGGGAGACTGGGGGAGCCCTGGAGGTGATGGCCTGCGGGGGTGGTGGTGGTGGGGGGAGTACTCAGGAATCAAGGAAGCCTGTCTGGAGGACAGCGACAGAGGGACCAAGGGGCCCCAGCCTAGTTTGGCGGACGGCCCTTTCTGCCTGTGTTGGAGGGAGTGCGTCATGGCTGGAAGGATGTTCCAGACTTCAGCCTCCCGAGTCCCACCTGGGAATGACGTCGCCGGGGTGCAGAACTAAAATAGATGGCTCCGCCCCCGTTTCCCAGCAGTCCCTGCAGCGTTCTCCCCCCCCCCCCCCCCCCCCCCCCCCCAGTGTGAGCGGCCGAGCCGGCCCTCTCCAGGTCTCTAGTAGCTTCCGCGGCGCTGACGCATGCTTGCGCACGCACCCCAGCCTGGCGCGTTGTACGCAGCCACCGCGAGCCGGGCTGCGGGTGCCAGGCGGTTCCCCGGCGCGGGGCAGGGGCGGGACTCCCGGGAGAGGAGGTGCGGCCCCGGCTGGGTCCGGTTGGGGGCCTCGGATCGGGCTGCTGGAGTTAGGGGGTTCGGGTAGGGCTGTCTCGGCCCCGCGGCGGCGAGGTAACCCTGGGCACCGGCCTGCGGGACCGGATCAGGCTGTGAAGGAGCCTTAGTCACCGGCTGCAGGCGAGGCTGCCACCTCGCAGTGCCTCCGGCCCGCCGGGGGTGCTGCGGCCGCAGGGAGCCGCGGTGCCTCGGTCGTCCTGAACCCTTCTCCCCCCCCACTCCGCCCGCAGCAGCCCGGAGGAGGGCCGCCTGACGGCTGAGTTGCCATGGCATCCTACTACGAGATTCTAGACGTACCGCCGAGTGCGTCTGCTGATGACATCAAGAAGGCGTAAGTGCCTCCTCGGCTGTGCTGCAGAAAGGCTCTGGCCCTTGTTCCCCACTCCCCAGCCCCCAGCCCCCAGCCCCCCCAGAGCCAGGAATCCTTTCGAGGGCTGCCTGGAGGGAGGAAAGGGACCCTTGGGAGATGATGAGGACCAAGTCCAGCGATCGAAGAAGTGCTGTCCTTCTTCGGGGTAGGGGTGGGGGGCCCGCTACACACTCCCGCCCGATTCCCCTCTCCTCCAGCTCCTACCTGTGGGCTTGACCAAGCTGCAGTGCTAAAATGCCCAGGCTCTATGAGGTAGGCCAGTGTCCCACACTCTCTGTGGCTATATAGATAACTCTATCCAAGGAGCCCCAAGAGAGGGCTTAGGGTGGGGACATCCTTCTGGCACCCTTCCTCCCTGCTCACGTCCCTGGCACAGAGCAGGGAGAGAACCCCCCTGAAAACATGGCTGCAGTCGTGGGGCGTTCTTGGATCGGAGCAGTGAGTGATAGGGGTGGTGGACGAGGCGGGGGGGGGGGGGGGGTCCAGTTGCCTGATGGGAAGAGCCCATGTCAGGCCCCTGACCCTCCAGCGGCTCTCACTTCTCCTGCAGGTACCGAAAGAAGGCTCTGCAGTGGCACCCCGACAAGAACCCGGATAATAAGGAGTTTGCTGAGAAAAAATTTAAGGAGGTGGCAGAGGCCTATGAAGTTCTTTCTGACAGTAAGGCTTGGGGTCCTGCAGGGACCAGCATGTCTCCCTGTTTCCAACCATGCCCCATCTCATTCCTTCCTAAAGCCAAGCGAGGTCTCTTCCATGCCTTTCTTTAAGATAGCATTTGAGCACCTCCTCCTACATGGCAAAGTCTGTCTCCCAGGGTCTGGAAAGCGGTATGGATCCTGACCAGGGACGGACACAGCTTTCCTACCAAGCAGGCTTATAACCCACCCCACCCCACCCCACCCAACCACCCACCCCCTCCGCCACCCCATTTTATAGGCAGGTAAACTGAGGCTGGGAGAGGTGAAATAATTTGCCAATTTCTTGATCTAGAATATGAATCCAAGTCTCACAGATGATTTTTTTTAATTTTCTGTGCTGCAGATTGTACCTAGAACATTGTACATGTTAAGCAGGAGTTCTGCTGTTAAGCCACAATCCCAGACCCAGATTCAGAAAATAGTCATCCATTCAGAAAATATTCTGGCTAGATGTGGCTATAATTCCAGTACTTAAGAGGCTCTTGATTTCAAAGGTTTTATATAAGTGGACAGACCTCAAATGGGCTGAGGATGTAGCTTTGTTGGTAGAGTGCTTTGGTAACACACAGGAGGCCCTGGATTTGATCCCTAGCCCCCCATAAACGAGGCATGGTGGTACAGACCTGTAACCCTAGCAGGGGGTGCGTGGAAGCAGGAGGATCAAAAGTTCAAGGTCTTTCTTGGCTGTCTCTCAAGTTCAAGACCGGCCTGGGCTACTTGAGCAGTGTCTTGAAAAAGTCTCTATTTCTGAGCTGTGAGTGGTGGTCCACACCTGTGATCTCAGCACTTAGGAGGCTGAGGGAAGATGATAGCCAAGAGTCTGAAGACAGCCTGGATACAGAGTAAGACCCTGTCTCCAGACAACAAAACCAAACCCCTAAAGGATCCCAGGAAGTATCTGCTAAACTTACCCTGCCGGGTATTGTGGGGTACTAGGGAGGCAGTGGAGGACAAGCAGGCCCTGTCCTCCTCCTGGGGGTCTCTCATATACTGGTCAGGGAAGACTGACAATAACCAGGTAGATGCAAAGACAGCATTGGGCCGTGGTGGCTCACACCTTTAATCCCAGCACTCGGGAGGCAGAGCCAGGCGGATCTCTGAGTTCGAGGCCAGCCTGGTCTACAGAGCGAGATCCAGGACAGGTTCCAAAGCTACACAGAGAAACCCTGTCTCGAAAAACCAAAACAAACAAACAAACAAACAAACAAAAAAGACAAACAAAACAAAAAGGTAACACACTGAGAAGAGCATTCCCGAGGAGACAGTCTACCAGGGGAGGGCGGTACTGGTTTTTGTTATGGTTTTAGAAGGTCTCTGTGGAAGTGGCTGGATTAGGCTAAGCCAATTGATAATCATATGGTAGTAACTAGCTGACATTTATTTACTTAATTTGTGTGGAGCTCGGTGTTAAACCCAGGGTCTTGTTCCTGTTAGGCAGGGCCTCGGCCCCCAGCTCCACCTCAGCCCCTAGCTTACATTTTATGTGCTGGGCACTACTACTCCAGGCAGTTTTTTTCGAGTTATCTTATTTCGTTCTCTTGGTGGCCTGGAGGTCGGTGCTGTTGAGTGCGTCTGCTGTCTAGATGAGGCAGCTGCTATGATCACGCCCCCAGACACCCCGTCATCCCCCAAGTTGCATTTCCTGAAGCTTGTCCTGGCCCAGGCGGGGAGAGGATTACCTAAAAGGAGGAATGACCAGGTTTCTTCTTCCAGAGCACAAACGGGAGATCTATGACCGCTATGGCCGGGAAGGGCTGACGGGGGCAGGTAGGTGGAGCGGTGGGGTGCCAGGATGAAAGTGGGGCAGAGAGGGAGGGGCAGGCCAATTCCTGCAGAGCATGCGCTCTCTAAGGTTCCTGGCCATGTCTTAGAGGGGGCCCCTGGCTCAGGGCCATATGTACCCTCTAAGCCCCTTCCTCATCCCGACTCCCTTCCAGGAACTGTTCCCTCACAACCAGAAACTGGTGGTATGGGACCTGGCTTCACTTTCACCTTCCGTAGCCCCGAGGAAGTCTTCCGGGAGTTCTTTGGGAATGGAGACCCTTTCTCGGAGCTCTTTGGTATGTAGACGGGACAGTTCAACCCCCTCCTCCTCCGGCCTGTCTGTCTGTCTTCTGGGCGTCTCTCGGGCTGAGAGGGAATTGGAATTTCACAGACAGCCGAGTTGAGCTTGTGTGGGCGTGAGTCCAGTGAAAGCTAGGACAGAACCTCACACATGCCAGGACTCACGTGACGCACCAGTGACACTTCACAGACTGGCCTTATTAAATGACAACAAGAACACATTGTTAAACCTCCACAACAGCCACCAGGGGAACAAGACTCCAAGCATCATGTGACAGCTGTAGCAGCATTACACATAACAACAGACACCATTTTTTTTTTTTTAAATGGATACTGCATGTCAAGAATCCCGTATCCTCTAAACCTCTGGTAAATCCTGAGAGATGGATAATTTTAACTCCCATTTGCAGATGAGAAGACGGGAACATATTAGCTGGCTTAGAGTCACACAGTCAGAGGCCCACCTGGGTGACCAGGAGGGAGCTCAGTGGTTCACGGCTGCCTAGCATGTGCAAGGCACGGATTTCGGTGCTCTGCACCATGGAACAAAACAAGACAAAACACAACAGTCCCTGTGGTGATTAAGAGATTCCTTCCACAAGCGTGGTTACACATGCCTGGAAAAAACTCAGCCCTTGAGAGCCGGACATGGTGGAGCACACATTTAATTCCCCAACTTGGGAGGCAGAGGCACTCTATGAGTTCAAGGCTAGCCTGGTCGGCATAGCAATTTCCAGGCCAGCCAGGGCTGCACAGTGAGACTCTGTCTCAAAAACCAAAAACCAAAAAAACCACACCCTTTTCACTTGGGAGGTGGAGGCCTATGTTCAGGGGTTCCAAGTCATCCTTATCTGTCTACTAAGTTTGAGGCTAGCCTGAGTGACTGAGACTCCTTTTCCAAAACAGTTTTAAAAATCTGTAAATTTATACAACCCAAACCAGGAAAAGTCAGAAGTGTACGCGGTTGCTTATGGTCTTGATTTCTAGGCTTTAAAGCGTCAGCCACACGGTTTTGGAGGTGATCTCCTCACCAACGTCTAATCTCCTTCTTGCAGATGACTTGGGCCCCTTCTCGGAGCTTCAGAACCGGGGTGCCCGACACACTGGCCCTTTCTTCACCTTCTCTTCCTCCTCTCCTGGCCAATCTGGTAAGCACCGTCCCCTTCTGTTTTTGCCAATCCTGAGTCCCGGAGTCGCTGGGATTGGCTTTGCTTTTGCTAGCCGGGGCAGGTCTGAGTGAGCCCCGCCCCCCCCCAAGACTCCTGGCTTTTGGCGATGGTGCTAAGTACTCAGGAACCTCCCTCTCACAGCCTCCCCTCTGCCTCCCGTTGTGTCCCAATGCCAGATTTCTCGTCGTCTTTCTCCTTCAGTCCTGGGGCTGGTGCTTTTCGCTCTATCTCTACATCCACCACCTTTGTGCAAGGACACCGCATCACCACACGCAGGTGAGCGCTCCTTTGGGGGGGGGGGGGCCCGGACAGGTGGCGGTTCTGGGGAGGAGGGGTAAAAGCCAGTGCTGTGTGAATATGCAATCTGTCTGTCCTGACCACGGTCCCTGTCAGAGCCTGGACCAGTCTCTGCTCACTGACTGAACTGTGCCGTCTTCCACAGAATCATGGAGAACGGGCAGGAGCGGGTCGAGGTGGAGGAGGACGGCCAGCTGAAGTCAGTCTCCATCAATGGTGAGTTTGGGGGGGGGGGGGGGCTTCAGGCAGGAAGCCGGGGACCCATGTGGCTCCTGCCTCCCTTGGGGTGGGGCTAGCTCATTACCATCATCACTGGTGGGACGCCTTACACTTGCAAGGCTCTTTGCTCTGTGTGAGTGACACTGGACATTGAACCCAGAGCCCTGGGCATGCTGGGTAAACGCTCTACCACTGAGCTAGAGGACAGGCACAGGGCCACTGTGGGCCTTTTCCTTCTCTTTCCCTTCCTTTTCTTTTTCCTCTCTCTCTGTTGTGCGTGCGTGCGTGCGTGCGTGCGTGTGTGTGTGTGTGTGTGTGTGTGTGTGTGAGAGAGAGAGAGAGAGAGAGAGAGAGAGAGAGATACACAACTGTGCATGTGCCTATGAGTGTACCTGTGGAGGCCAAAGGTCAATCAATATCTGTTATCTTCCTCTATTGTGTTTTTAAAAATTATACATATAAAGATTTATTTTTGGTTATGTATAGTTGTGTGTGCATATGTGTTTGTGTCTGTACTGGTGCTCACAGGTCCAAGGCATCTCTCTCCAGGTCCCCTTGGAGATGGAGTTACAGGCAGTTGTGACCCTCCTGATGTGGGTGCTGGGAACTGAACTTGGGTCCTCTGAGGGGGGCAGTACCCGCTCCTAACTGCTGAGCCATCTCTCCAGCCCCGATTTTTGTATTTACTTTTTGAGACTTTCTTACACGCACACAATGCATTTTGAGCATACTCAGGCCCAACCTGCCTTGTCCCTCTCCCCACTTCATGTCCTTCCCCACCCCCGTCTTTTGAGGCAGAGTCTCTCCCTGAACTTGGAGCTCACTGATTCAGCTTAACTGGCTGTCCAGCAAGCCCCAGGGGTCCTCCTGTCTCTGCTCTTCCAGCCCTGGAGTTACAGGGGCGCACGGCCACACCCAGCTTTTTCCTTGGATGTTGGGGAATTCAGACTCAGGTCCTCATGCTTGCACAGCAAGCCCTTTACCCATGGAGCCGTGTTCCCAGCCCTGTGTTCTTAACCCCGCACGGGAGTAAAGCAGTGTAGATCATATTCATCCGGTTTTTATTGAGGAGCCTGAGCCGAAGCATGTCTAAATGATCCTAGCCTCTAGCTCAAAACTACTGCCTACCATGCAAAAGGGATAAATTAAGCCAAGAATCAAAATCAGGTGTGTGTGTGTGTGTGTGTGTAGGCACTGGAGTATGAAGGCAGAGCCTTGTGTGCGCTAGGATACAGCAGTCAAACTCAAGACTCGGGGCCGGGCGCTGGTGGCGCACGCCTGTAATTCCAGCACTCGGGAGGCAGAGGCAGGTGGATCTCTGTGAGTTCGAGGCCAGCCTGGTCTACAGAGCTAGTCCAGGAAAAAAACCCAAAAAACAAAAAAAACCCAAACAACTCGGGATTCCTGAAGTGGAGCTCTTCCCCTGAGGACTGTGGCTGTGGCTAACTATTTACCTGCCAATGCTGAGCACTGTGATAAATACTTATGTAGACAATCTCCTCATCCCCATGTCATAGACAAGGGAGGCGCAGGAAGGCTGAACACTGTGCCTGAGGTGACACAGCCACAACCTGGGTTGCTAAACAACCTCGTAACCGACTGCATGTGTGTCAGGTGTAAAGAGAGGCCGCGAGGGGGCAGGGTCCCCGCTGTGTGAGGTGGTCTGGCGTGAGGCTCTCGCTTGGGTCTAGGACCTGACGGTGGCCGTGACTCTTGCAGGTGTCCCAGATGACCTGGCGCTAGGCTTGGAGCTGAGCCGCCGGGAGCAGCAACCTTCAGTCACCCCCAGGTTGGGGGGCACGCAGGTCCAGTCAACCTCGGTCTCCCGTCCCACCGATAGCGACCTTTCTGAGGACGAGGACCTGCAGCTTGCCATGGCCTACAGCCTGTCAGAGATGGAAGCGGCTGGGCAGAAGCCAGCAGGTGGGCGGGAGGCGCAGCAGCCATGGCAGGGGCGGCCCAAGGCCCAGCACCAAGACCTTGATGTGGGAGGCACGTGTAAGGGGGCGAGGGGCGAGGCAGCCAAACCCAGCCCGTCCTCAGAGGAGAAGGCCTCTCGCTGCCTCATTCTCTGAAAACTAGGCCGAGCCTGACCTGATTCAGGTCCTGACTCCGAGTCCAGCTCCCTGTGGCCTGAGTGGCAGGATTCCACACTCGGTCCCTCCACAAGTTTCCGTCCCAGGCCCACCAACCGATAGCTGGACCAGGGATTTGTTGTGCTCTGTCCGGGGCTGATAAGTCCCTGGGTAAAGCCCAGGATTGGGGGGGCATCAGAGCCAGGGAAGGGCCTGTGGAGCCCAGAGGCACGGTTGCACCAGGCATTTCTGAGGGACATTAGTGGTTTGGGGTGGGCCTTTGGGCCCACGTCATCTTCTGCCATCTGTGTTGCCGATGCTCTCAAGGAAGGAGGACTTGGCCTGGCATGCTTTGAGCTCAAGTTGGCAGCTCCCCCGGGAACAGCCTGGGCCGAGCGGAGCCTCTGCTGTCCCTGCGCAGCTGCAGGCCCTCCCCCCGCCGCCCCCCCCCCCCCCCCCCCCCGGCCCCTGTGCAGAACTGAGTTCTTACCCCTTGTCATCTCTGTTTCCCCTGGTGCCGCTCTCCTCCTGCTCCGCTCTCCGCAACTCCCTGTGGCTGCGTCGCTTGCTTTCACTGCTGCTTGGTTAGGACTTCCTCCTCCTCCTCCTTCTCCTCCTCCTCTTTGAAGCCTCAGTGTGCCCAGGAAGATGCTGGGGCCAGTGGGGCCATGAGATCTTCTGGGGAGGCTAGCTAGGTGGGGTGGCCGCCTCTCAGCCCTCCAGAGTCTCAGCCAGAATCAACTCCTCTTCCCTCCTCCTTGCTGCCTCAGCCTGCCCTGGCCATAGGACTAGGCAGAGGTGAGGCTGGCTATCCTTGGAGAGGTGGGATAGGGCCAGGGTGACCCAGTGGGAGGCCTAGGTGGGGACCGTCCTTGTCCATCACACATCAGAGCTCAGGGGCCGGCCACAGGGCTTGGCCTAGGTGTGCATGCTCAGCTCCCCCCCTCCGTGTGCTTGCAGCTGACCCTCTCTCCTATCACCCCACCCCTGCTCTCTCCCCAGATGTGTTCTGAGCTGGATATCCTGGATACAGAGTTGCTGCAGTTCCAACAGGACAGCGCCCTCCCCAATGTGCTAGGAGGGAACACTCCATCCCTCTCCCTCACTTAATGCTGAGTGTAGGGCTGGGGCCTGGGTGGTGGGTGGGGGACTGAGTGGGAGGCACCCATAGTCTTAGCCTCTGAACTCTCTCCCCTGGGTGCTTAGCACTGTCTCTTGTGGATTACAAGTCCCAGAGTGCAATGCACCATGGCCTCATTTCTGATAGCTCTAATCCCAGGGGAAGTGGTGCTTGTTTATAAAGCTGGGCTTCTTGGGATATGTAGTTCCAACCTAGCCAGTCTGTCGCTCTTCTCTGACTGGGGAGAGCTTGTCTTTCATCTTGTCCCTGGCAGAGGTGGTGAGAATTGTGGATGAAGGAGAGAGAAAGGACCAGAAAGACCACTAAAGACCTTAGTTCCTCTGACACTTGTTGCTAGACCCAGGCTGGAGTGAGCACACCAGAGTCCTGTAGCATCTGAGAGGTGGTTTCCCTTGGGCAGCTTGGGGTCTAAGGACTAAGCTAGTAGGGCAGTGGACTGAGTAGGGATAGCATGGTCCTGGAAGGCTGATGGCTGTGGGCTGGCAGAATGTGGGAGAGAAGGCTGCCTTGGCCGGAGTGTGTATGGCGAAGATTGGCATGCAGAGGGAGTGTTGGACATACTGCTTGAATGGCTTTCTTTGGCCTCTGACCTTGCTGCCCATTCTTTCTTACCATCATTCATCCTCCATGAGCCACCTGCCCCCCTCCTCCTGCCTGGGGAGTCCAAGCCAGTGAGGGGATTGGTGGAACGGGCTGTGGCCCGCTTCTGTAATGCTGAGCCTCTGAGACCCGTCAAAGCCAGACGAACTGAGCTCAGGCTCAGGGAAAAATGGAAGTCAATAAAGCTGAGTTTTGAGAGCTTAGTGTCCTGTATACCTCCTTTCCAAGATGGCCTAAGAGGGACCTCTGGGACGACGACGAGATGACATTTTGGGCCTCACATCTACTTTATGCCAAAGAATCGGGTTGCCCTCCCCAAGTGTGTTGTGTGACACCAAGAAATTCTTGGTCCTCACTTCCAGGGCCCCACAACTAGCTTTACCCTAAAGTTCCCTCTTGTCAGGGGACCTAGTGAAGACTTGATTGAAAGCATGGGGACTCACAACCAATAGACGGTGACACCTGATTGTGTGTGTTTCCAAGACAGTTTCTCTGGGTAGCTCAAAATCCATAGGGATCCACCAAAGGTGTGAGACACTACCACTGTTTTTAAACAATTTTTAAACCACCACTGATGATTTTAAGCGACACCCAGGGGCCTTAGACTAAGCCCCTCCAGGGGGTGTGAGCCAGTAGCATGTAGAATGCCAATCCTACCCAGTGTGCAGGCCCAGGGATGAAGGAACCAGAAGCCCCTCCCCCCCTTACTGTTTCCAGCCACAGGACCAGCCTGTTTGTGCTGTCTACAAGAAGATGTGACCCTGGCTCCCTCACCCCAGAAATCACCTTCAGGAGTCAAAGGACCTAGCCAACTTCTGGAAGCCAGAGCAGCAGCCTACCCTGAAGGGGGAATTCCAGGCCCCCCCATCCTGAGCATCTTCTGGGACCTGCAGAATGATGCTTTGACCACTAGGAGCCTTTACCATGTAGGACATTGGAGCTGAGCCTCAGCAGAGCAGATGGGGGCTGGGCTCCGGAACTCATGTTTTCATTAAAACTCCAGCATGATTCAATGGCTCCCGGCCCTAGGCTCAGCCCAGCACATTTTTGTGTGTCTGGAATCACCCTCTGGGGTTACTTAAGACATACAGGTGAGGGTTCCTGGGGTGAGGGGAGCACCCTAAGGGTGATGGGCTGAGAGGAGAGGGAAAAAGTGTCCCCCCAGGTGGCTTGCCTCAGCACCCCACTGGCAGGGTTGGCTGTGGTATCTATCACCTGAGATGTGGCGGGCAGTGGGTAGATGGTCCCCATAGCCCTAAGCTCTGTCCTGTGTGACAAAAAATGTCATTCCTGAGGCTGAAGAGCATGGAGCAGCATTCTGAGACCTCGGAGGAAAGGCCGTAAGAAGGCCCAGCTGCCCAGGTTTGAATCCTGACTCCACCACTTCAAGTTTCACAGCCTGGGCTAGGGCCCTGTTGCACTCTTTGTATATGAGGCATCATTGGTCATAGTTACATGAAGACAAAATGAATACATGCATGGCACCTTGGAACCCACTAGCCACCTAGAAGCCATGCTCTTAGGCACTTCTCAAACCAAGGACAGCCATGGTGCCTCTGCAGCCAGGGTTCCCTGTGGCTCTCTGCTTTTAGTGTCTCCAGGGACACAGGGCGGGCCAGCTCAGACCCAAGCTACAGCCGGAGCCTGGAAGCTTAACCAACAGACCCGCAAAGGTGTCCATGTTGCAGCTGCACAGACAACACACTGACTTTATTCACATTGATACAAAAGTAGATTTTTCTAGAAATGTTCTCTTGTGCTAGAAGGAGAAGGCTGAGCAGGATCAAGGGGGCAGGCCAGTAGTAGCAGGGCTAGGGGGCTGGGGCCCTTTCTCCTGCTCTGGCTATACACTGCAGGCTGGCAGGAGTCGGGGGTATGCAGGCTGGCTAGGGACATCGAGAACCACAGGGAGAGGGAGACAGAGACTCAGGTCGGACGGGGCTCGGGCACACTTGCTGCTGGTGTCCACTCCTCCGCCTGCCTGCTGTCTGTTTCCCATGGGCTGCCTTGGGTCTAACATGAAAGAAGCTGGATGGATCTGCCCCTTCTCTCCCCCACTTCCTTGCACACCGGGCTGGGAAGGGCTACCATGCCCAAGACGGGCCAAGATGGCAGGTGGGTAGGAGCTGAAGAGTGGGGGCACAAATGCTCACACAGGCAGAAGGAGCAGAGGCCAGGGTGTCCACTGAGGTGCCCAGGGGGCTCACTGGGGCAAGGCCTTGAGGATGGCATTCACCTCCTCCGCCACGGCTGTCAGTGCAAACTCAAACTGGTCCTGTGCAAGGCCAGTGACAGAAGGGTCAGGAGAAGCCTAGCCTCTGCCTCTGCCTAAGGGGACATTGCAGGGATGGAGGGTGTTGGGCATTTGGAAGGAGGGGAGGCCATCTGGAGGATGCAGGAGGGGCAGACTGCTGTTGGTCTCTTCATGGTGGCCACGAAGAGAGTGCTTGGGGAGGGAAGTGACTAGGGACGGGCAGGCGGGGAGGCACTGTCACCTTAGAGCGGACAAGGCCGGGTCGCTGGTCACGGACATGCTCCAGGGTGGCAGCGATGTCAATCTCCTTCACTCCTGGGGATAGGGTGGAGTGGGGGGATGCCGAAGGGCGTGTCCAGGGGCGAACAAGCCCCATAAAGCCTGGGCATCCTTGGCGAGGTTTGGAGATGTGACCATGTGCTCCCTGGCGGGTTCACAGACCCACTGGGTACTGGGGAGCCATGAGCGGCCAGGGGCTGTGGGCCCTGTGGGAACAGACCTTACCTTTTGCCATGCGGTTCAGTACCATGTCAATAAGGACGTAGGTGCCTGTCCTTCCTGCGCCGTCACTGAAAGAGGAGTTGGTGACAGCCTTAGCCCTGACAAGGCAGGAAGGGAGCAGACAGGGGGGTGGGTAGAGTGGGAGAGTGGGGGTGGGGGGGTGAGGACGTTGGCTGATTATTAGAGTTGGCCTGGGAAGAGCATTAGTAAGCCGTGGGTGAGAAAACAGAGGCCCTGAGTGGCAGGCCTGGAGTCCTGGCATATGGACAACCAGAAAGTACAGCCATGGCTCAGTGTCCAGCGGAGGCAGCAGGATAGAATGGGAATAGCCCTCTGCAGCCTGGGGCCGGGCTTTTGTTCAGCCAGCTCTCCACAGAAAGGGCCAAAGAGTAAACGTTTCCAGCTGTGGGCTGACATTCTTCTGGGCGTGTGTGTGAGTGTGTATGTGTGGCTATTTTTACTCACTAAAGACAGGATGTGCCCATGGTTTGTGCACAAGGAAAAGGACCAGAGAGAAGGATAGACTCAGGAAGGCCCCGGCCCAGGGCCTGTGTGGGGCAGGTCCCCACCCACCTGCAGTGCACTATGATGGGGCAGGATCGGCCTCGGTAGCACTTGTTCACCTTCCTGCAATGAGAAGTGGGTGTGAAGGCCAGAAGCCACCAGCCAGACAGAAGAAAGGGGTCCTAGTTGCACATCACTGTGTGCTCACAATCTGGCTTTCTTCCTCTCCTGCCTTGTGGCAAGCACAGAGCAGGAAGTGAGGTGGAGAAGGAACCAGAGCTGCTGTGGATGGCACTGGGCTTTGTCACTCGGAAGCCACGTGCCCAAGTTGTGAACCTGGAGTAACAGATTTAACTTCCAGTTTTCATACTACAAGTGGAAGATGATAGTTAATAATTAGGAGCCTTTTTTTTTTTTTTTTTTTGTAAATAATTCTTACAGAATGCCATGAGATAAAACCTGCATAAAGAACTTGCACACCACAGGCTCGCTCCCTACGTGGTAGTTGGTAATAATGGAGTGGTATCGACAAGTGGTTCTGTTCAAAATCCAAGGCTTCCTGGGAGCGTTGAGGTCAGCTCGGTTACTCCACAGCCACAAAAGCCTGTCCTTTCCACTCAGGTTCAGAGTCCACACTAGCCCTGACGTCAGGTCACCGAAATGCATTCATTCACAACAACGACTTTGTTCTAGCTACCAGCTAGAATTGATACAATTCTAGTGTAAGCCACAGGGACTGTTTAGCTTACCCCTGTGGCCTTAAAAAGGTCTACACGTTGAATGACCAGTGGCTCTGTTAGGGACTTCACTAGTTTGTTCTTTTGTAGATCTAGGGATCAAACCAAGGCCTCACTTGTGCTCTATCTCTGAACTCATCAAGACTTTTATTTTATAAAATATTTATTATTATTATTATTATTATTATTATTATTATTATTATTATTATTCAGTGATAAGGAATGAACCCAGGGTTTTTTGTGTGCTTGGAAAGTTCCCAACTACTGAGTTACATCCCTAGACCTTTTTTCATTCTTTTATTTACCAGACAAGGGCTCCCTAAACTGCCTGAACTGACTTTGAACTTGCAGACCTCCTGCCTCAGTCTCCTGCACAGCCGGGATTACAGATGTGTGCCATCTCATCTGACCAGGGGTTTTTAAATGTGGGGGAAAAAAGGGAAATAATTTAATACTATGACTTCACTTTCAAGGTATGCCTCAGGCTGCAGGGACTCAGTCAGAAATCACTAGAGTTCAGAAACTACCATGGTCCCCACCCCAACTCTGCCCTGCTTCCAGGCACTGGAGACCCAGGCCAGCTTGACACAGGACAGAGGAACAGGCTTCAGTGCACTGGGGCCTCCATCCCTAGAGAGAGGATTCTCTGCAGGGGATGCTGGGTGCCTGGCCTGGTCTGAGTGTTATAACAGGTTAAATCCCTCTCTTAGCGGCTGTCTCTGCCCCTCCCAGTCCCAGGAACTTCCTGCAGGGTAATCTTGGTCTCTTTTTAAATTCCTGCCCCAGTTCCCCAAGCAGCCTCCACATAGTCTCTTCTCAGACCTGCCTGCCTGTTTCTTCGCTCTATGCGGTTGCCACACCTGCTAATGGTCACTTTCGTGACTGTTCAATTGAAGTAAGAATATTAGCAGACACACACACACACACACACACACACACACACACACGCACACGCACACGCACACGCGCGCGCGCGCACACACACACTGCTGGCAGCTGTGAGGCAGGGAGGGAGAGACGAAGACAGGCTGGAGAGAAGAGTGACGGGGAAGGAAGGAAGGAAGGAAAAGAGAAAAAATAGGCAAAAAGACGGGAAGAAAGATGGGGAAGGAAGCTGGACAGGAGAGAAAGAGCAAGCGAGCACAGGGTTGAGCACCAGAAGGACCCGGCAGGAGAGGGGAACTAGAAAGCGGCACACCGGGTCTCCAGGGAAGCCCGCAAAGGAGCCCGATGGTGGAGAGGCTCTGGGAGAAAGTAGGTGTGAGAAGGGCACTAGGTTGGGGTGGCATGACCAGACTGTCAGTACTGGCTTGAGGATGAAAGGCAGGAGGGACAGAGGTCAAGGGCGAGGCTCCAGGTCAGACCCGGGGCCCCAGGGCGAGCTGGGCGGCGCTTGCCGCCTGCTCACCTGCGGAAGTCCAGCAGCGGCCGGGTGGAGGCCGGAGTGCCCTCTGCCGGCCAGCTGAGGAAGTGGAACTGAGTGAGCGTGCGCGTCTCCTGGGTCTGCACGTTCTTCAGGTAGAAGCTCCGCACCAGGAAGTCCTCGCACCAGATGTGCTCCGACACCAGGTTCACCTGTCGCGCGCCCGACCAGTCTGAGCGCAGCACGCGCCCCCCTCCCGGCCCCACCCTCCTGCCTCCCAAGCAGTCCAAAGGCTGAATCCTTCAGGGCATCAAAGGCGGTCTTCATTTCAGTCTTCGGATATTTGTTTTCTCTGTCTTACATACTCATGGCTCTGAGTTTTTTTTTTATCAAAGTCCCTACAAATGCGTTTTGATGCTAGACAGAACACACAAATGCTCATGTCTGTATGATATGTGTGTATGTGTATATGCGTCTATACACACGCATTCGTATGTAAAATACTAGGCCCCCATCCATCTTCCCCACTCCTTGTCCTCTAACGGTGGGGGGTCCTGCTGACCTCATAGACATGGTAGAGGGAGGATCCTTCGTCTGGCCAGTACCGGTCACACTGTTTGACACCGTCCTCCACCAGTGGGGTCAGCATGACGATGACAGTGCAGCCACTCTCCCACACCATCTAGGGACAGAGACCCAGGTAAGTGGCCCTCTAGCCTCGCTGGCCCTGGTTGCCCCAAGGGCTTCTGGTTCCTAGAAAACCCCCCTCCAAGAATGCACCTGCCAGAAGTCCGAGATGGTATGCGACAGCGGCCCCTGTGTGGCTATGTAGGCTGGCATCCGAGGGTCATGCTCGATCTGAGGTCATGGAGGATAGGTCATGAGCCAAGAATGGGAAGGGGCAGCTCGGAGAGAGGGTGGGTCGGGAGTGGTCCAGGGGCCGGGGAGGGCTGAGACTCCTATATTTTATCACAAAGACACAGGCTCCACAATTCCAGGGCTTGACAGGTGTGAGAAATGACTACAGGGGATGGGAGTAAAGAGGGACACGGTGAGGGCGGAAGTCAGAGCCACTTACGATGGGGCTGGCATTGATGTAGTCGCTTCGAGAAGGATTGCTCTCCGCTTTCAGTTTGATGCGGGCGTGGTCATCTGCAGAGAACCCCCAAACGGCCTCTGCCACTCAGCCTGAACCAGGAGCCCGGCCACTTCCCCACAGCCTCAAATTGTTCCGAGCAGAGCAGAGAGGGTGGGGCTGGGCTAGCCCACGGCTCACTTACAAGGCAGGAAGTCAGGATGGCGGTTCTTCTTGATGTTGCCCTCGCCCTGTGCGGTGGCACAGGTGTTTGGCTCTGCTTGGTAGGCACACAGGGCCTGCCACTCCTTGGCCAACCGGTCCTGGTTCCGAAGGTGATCCTCCATGTATGCCTGTAGGGGTACCAAAGCCCGGCTCTGGCGCACACCGCCCATCCTGCCTCTCCTGCCAGCCCGGCCGCTCCCCACTTTGGGCCTGGGCCCTTTCCTGACCAGAATCATGTGTCCCGTGGAGATGTCCATGTTGGCCTGGGCAGGCTCCTCGCACCAGGATGGTGTGCTGCTGTGGGAGCTGGGGCTGGCCTGGGCTGCATCACTGAACTGGGAGGACACACTGCTCACCCTCGAAGGCTCTGGCTGACCCTCTCCCCGGTTGAACAAGGACTTTGTGGCCATGTGTTGGCGACACAGGTCCTGCAAAGGGAGGAGGAATGAGTGAGGCCAGGGTTCCCTAGAAGTCCTGCAACAGGGCCACAGGGCAGTGTGGGTTGAATGTTTGCATAGCATGCATGAGGCCCAGAGCTCAGTTCCTGGTGCTCAAAACAAACAGAAGAACAAACAAGGCCTCGGATTCAAATCTGGAGCCTTAGGCTTGTCTCTGATCGATGGGATGAGTAAGATCTGTCTTTGGCCTTCGTTCTTTTGTGCTTGGTTGGTGCTTATGACCAATGTCAGATATCACAAAGCAGAACCCCAGGATCGTAGCCCTGAGAGGAGTCTCAGGTGCCAGCTATTCCCAACCCACATTCATTCAAAAAGTGCTTCACAACGCCCCTTCCAATTCTGCTCCCACACTCACTCCACACAAGACCGTGTCTCTCACGCCCCCTGTCCTTCCTTCCCTCCATGAACCTGCACACCTGGTACTCAAAAGTAGTGTCACCGTGGGCCCCCTCGGGCCCCAGCGCTGCCAGGCGCTCCTTCTCCCGCCGTCTCGAATGATGGCGCATACACAGGGCCACCGCCAAAGCCACTAGCAGCCCAGCGACACCTGCCAGGGCCACCAGAGTAAGCAGCACTGAGCGCATGGGAGAGATGCCATGGGCTTGTCGGGGAAGGACTGCAGCTGCCTCCTCCCTCTGTGGGAACAAAGCCAGAATCAGGGGGGACGGTGGCAGGGGAGACCGGGCCCTGACTCCTCCCTTAGGCCATCTCTAGGAACAAAGCTGTGAAGGCAGGGGTATGGGAGGTAACGAGCAGGACATACAGCCTCCTTTCCAATCCACATTGGACCAACTCAAGTGCCAGAGGCTTTGGGTGATCCCACCAGAAGGATAAACAGAGAAAAGGAGACGTCAGAGTACGAAAATGATGGTCTAGCCATCAAGAGTGGTCCTTCAGGAAAGAGCCACTGCGCCATCTCCTGGTCAAAATGAGAACTGCACAGAGAGGGGCTGCTTGGGACAGGAGGTGGGAGAGCCAAATGCAATTTCAACCCTCTAAGTTCTCCTCTCTTGTGTGCAGAGTCAGGCCTATGGGGCTTCGACAGAGCCTACAGTTAGTGCTTACCTGTCCCACCCCTGTCTGCAAAATCTGGAGCCCTGTCTGCGCTTCCAGTTCAGACTTCACCAGCCCTGCGGGAAGGGTGCGTGCAGGTCAAGCTCTTTCCAGCCCCATGCAGGCTGGAAATATTTTAAGGGAGCATCATCACAGGTTTGGGAATCAGGGCCAGGGTCAAGCTCAGCCTGGGCCTAAGGGTAGGATAGTATTTACCAGCTTGCTGGGTCACATCGGCCAAAGACAGGTTCTGTTCATTGTGCCGGATTCGGAAGGTGACAGCCGGTCCCACCACACTACCAAATAGGAGGCATGTTACTAACCTACCCACCTGAGATTCCAGACTGAAATAAAGAGGCCAGCACTGAGGATCCGGGATTCCCATGAGTGTGTCTGCCAACAGGCAGATTCAGGAGAGGGCTCGCTGCAGTGACTGGCTACACGTGACTGTCCTGCTTTGACAAGTTGGCGGCATCTCTGACCTCAGAGCTGTCTCCCCTTCCTCCCTGGCCCCTCCAGCACCACTTCACTCAGGCTATTTTCTAGACCCCTGTGCGGTCCCACCGAGATGGCAGCCCCACCTGATGTTGATGAAGCTGCCTGAGGACAGATGCACGTGCTCCGCCAGGATCTCCAGGAGCTTCACTCCAGCTACCAGACTCAAGGGTCTGCAGGAGGGGAGCAGGCAGAAGGAGGGGAGAGGGGATTCTCAGAGACTTTCTTGAAATGGGCCACCTCCAGAGGCGCGGAATCCCCCACTGCCTCTCTGTCCTTTTCTTGAGAGCTGGATCCTTGCTCTCTGCTTCCTGCCAGAGAGTCAACCCCTCCCCTCGGGGACAGGAAGGCTTCCTTGGGGTGCAGTGCTTACTTCTGGTCAGTGACTATATAGCCGTACTCCTCGGCTGACGGTCGAGCTGAAGGCTGTCCCAACACCGCGGGCTGGCTCTGGCTCAGGAGACTTTTCTTCTCCAGTAAGACAGATGAGACTCCAGGAGGACTGGATGTTTGGGGAGACTCAGGGATGCCAGGACTCAGCATCTGCTGGACTTCATTAGAGGTGGGGCCGGCAGTGGATTGTCCGGGAAGCAAGGGTGTGGGGGGCCGAGGCTCTGCTGTGTCTCCTTTCTGCACTTGTTCTTCTGTCTGTGACAAGACAGGATGCAGGTGTGACCTCTAGAGTGGAAGGGCTCAGGGTTGGGGACGGAAGGGCCACACTTTGGGCTCTAAAACTCTTTATAGTGGAATTTAGGAACTGTTTAACTTTCTACCCTCCCTCCCCCCCAAACCCCATAAATGGGTACAGAGAGCACATCCAGGGAACGTCAATCGAGTGGACGAATAAATGAATGAATGAAGAGCTGAATGAGTGAAATGTGGTCTGTAAATTCACAGGGTGGGGCTGGAATGCGGGGGTAAGGGATCAAGCCTGATAATCTGGAAAGATGAACAGAAAGCCAATGGTTTTTAGGCTTTTGTTCAGTGGCAACGTTAGACTCCAACATCTAAAACAGAGAAGGGCAAAAGCATCCAGCTACAGCAGGATGAGCCTCCACCAAAGTCCCTGCATGTAGGACTCATCAGAGTCCAAAACGATTGTGGTAAAAAGAGGAGTGGATTAAGAATCCTGGCTTTTAGTCATATCAACTTCAAGTGAGGCCAGAGGTTGTGATTTGAAGTCCCTGGGCCTCAGAATGAGGGGGCAGATTCTGAGCCATGAACCCTAGGATTCAGATGTCAGCCAAAGGCAGGAAGGTGCCGGGAACTCACCTTCTTGACATCAGCTCCGACATTTCCAGCCCCTCCTGTAGAGACAGGAAAAGCAAGGGTCTTGGGAAAGAGTATCAGGGCCAAGGTGAGAAAGGACCAGCGCCCAGGGACCTGTTCAGTCTGTGAGACCTTGTCCTCTCAATAGTCCCAGATGCCTTCCCCTGCTCCCTCTCCTCATCCCACGGAGCTTCCCATCCTCTAGTCTTTTCCTGGTCTGATGCTACAGCTTACCATCTTACCCTCTTGCTCCCTGGGATGTGGTGGTAATAACCCTGTCCTCAAAAGAACTGTCTTTTCAGCCAGGCATGCTGGGCCATGCCTGTAATCTCTGTTCTAGAGGCAGAGGCAGAAGGATCATGAGTTCTTTTTTGCTGCTTATTTTTTTTTTTGTTTTTGATTTTGTTTTCTGAGACAGAGTTTCTTTGTACAGACAGCCCTGGCTGTCTTGGAACTCTCTGTAGACCAGGCTGGCCTCAAACTCAGAGATCTGCCTGTCTCTGCCTCCTGAGTGCTAGGATCAAAGGCGTGCGTCACCTGGCTCACCTAGGATCATGGGTTCTTAAGTTAGCCTGTCCTACAGCAAGACCCCATCTCAAGAAAAAGCAAAACTGAAAGCTCTCCCCTGTGACCTTCTAGGTAACTCTGTGCAGTCTTGAGGAGAAGTGAGACAATAAGCCTTCATGGAGCAGGAAGTTGGCGCCCTCCCTGCCTGGATATTCACCAAGATTTCTTCCTGTGCCCTTGGGCAGTAACTGCAGCAGGGTCAGAAGGGTGAAAAGCTGCTCTGGGGTCAGCTGACGCAGCTCTACTCCGTAGCCTGCCAGGACAGCAGCCAATCTCTGCAGGCTTGCATCTGCTGAGAGCCAGACACAGAGCTTAGAGTGAAGGGTAGGATAAACTGATGGGATGCAGATAGGTGGTTGCGGGAGGGGACAAGCACATTTAAGAATTCTTTAAATGCTGGGAGGCTGATGCCCTCCCATTCCCAGACCTTGAACATACTCGAGGTATGCCAGGTGCACACCCCATGGTCTCTGCATTGAAGTTAGTGCCTTGTACATCAGCTTGTCAGTAGACAGTTACGTGTGTGAATGAAAGGCACAATCAGTTAAATGTGATTCATGTCTGTGATCTCAGTACTCAGGAGTCTGAGGCAGGAGGATTGCAGCAGGTTTGAGTCCCAGCCTGAGCTAAAAATAAGTTCAAGGATAGCCTGGGATAATAGCAAGATCTTCTCTTTAAAATAAATAAAATAAAAAATACAACCAAATAAACAAATGAATAAATGAACATCTTCAAGGACAGTCAGGAAGAAGCCCCCATAGAGAGAGAGGTGGGTGCCAAGGATCCTCTTACCTGGCTGTACTGCTTGGGAAGAGGGCTTCTCCCCACGACCCCCTAGTACTTCCTCCTCATAGCCCTCTGAGGAGTCCTCTGCCCGGCTGCTGCCCCCTTGCTCTGGCAGCCTTGGTACCCTGGCCCTGCCAGGCACTGGCAACTCTTGGGCCATGTAGAGCATCCCTGAGTCCTGGAAAAGCTGAGCAGGTGAGGGACCTGGAAGGTCCCCGAAGGAGTGGTCAGAGTGAGTCCCCAAAATGGCCTTGGAGGCACTTCTGCTGAAGAGGGCAGGAGCTTCAGCCTTGGGCAGGTGGCCAACACCAACCACCCCTGGGGAGCTCTCTGAGCTCCGGGAACCATCGCGGGAGCCAAACTGTGGGAAACCAGAGATGTGGTTAAGAACAGAAGTCAGGGGTGGGTACTGGGGTTGAGTCATGACCAGAGTGGAGGACTCACCTGGTGGAACAGGTAAGGCTGTAGCAATGCAGGTTCATAAGTCAGAGCAGGGTGGGGAGGCTGGGGGGGCATTAAGAGATGCTCCAAGAGAGGGGGCAACAGCTCAGCCTGCAGAGAAGACAGCGGCGAGCCCGCCCCAGCTCCGTTCCCACCCCCCGGAGGCCGAGGGAGCCCCTGGGCAGCAGGAGATGAGCTGGTGGGATTGCCCTGAGAAAGCAGCTCCCCAGCAGAGCCTGGTCTCCTGGGCATCAAACCAGACCTGGGGAGGAAGGGAGAGAGAGAAGGAGTGGGAGAGAGGGACAGGGGGAGGGACAGGGGGAAAGAGAAAGAGGGATTTATTTGTATGTTTGTATAGGACAGGGGTGTGGAGAGTTTACAAGGTTGAGGTTGGACAGAGTCCGCTGTTTAGAATAGCCTTGTCCACTTAAGAAATGAAGGAGAGAGATGGGCTGGAGAGCATGGAGGTGATAGCAGACCCTCTGGATTGGTAAACATGTCTCTGACTTTGATTTAAAAAAAAAAAAAGAGCTGGGTGGTGGTGGCACACGCCTTTAATCCCAGCACTTGGGAGGCAGAGCCAGGCGGATCTCTGTGAGTTCGAGGCCAGCCTGGGCTACAGAGCGAGTTTCAGGAAAAGTGCAAAGCTACACAGAGAAACCCTGTCTCGAAAAACCAAAAAAAAAAAATAGGTGGTGTGGTGTGTGTGTGTATGTGTGTGTGTGTGTGTGTGTTTAGCTAGAGATCAAACCCAGGGCCTTGTGTGTGCAAGACAAGCACTCTACCGCTGAGCTACATCCCCATGCATGTGTATGTCTTTGAAACACAGCTGCACAGGCTAAGGAAGCTCAAGGGGATGATGAAGGGAGACTGGGAGCCGGGGAAGGCGTCTGTGCACACACACGTACACCGGACGGACTGTGACTGTGACATGCTCCTGCACTGCCGTCCCTGTGCCCCTCCAACTAAGACTGCCCTGGCCTCACTGCTGCTGCCTTCTTGGTCCAGGTCTCAATATCTGAGTGCCACACGTTCTGAGACTTGCCCTTAGAGCAGAGGTTCTCAACCTCTGGGCTGCGACCCCCTTGGGGGTTGAATGATCCTTTCACAGGGGTTGCCTGAGACTATTGGAAAGCACAGATATTTATATTATGATTCATAAGAGTAGCAAAGTTACAGTTATGAAGCAGCAATGAAAATAATTTTATAGTTGAGGGTCATGGCAACATGAGGAACTGTATTAAAGTGCCACAGATTAGGAAGGTTGAGAACCACTGCTTTAGAGGCTCGAACCACAGAGAGACAACGCTGTTTTCTGTCACACACAACTCGGGTCCACGAAAATTCTAGTTTTTCTTTTTTTCTTTTTTCTTTTTTTTAAGGTTTATTTATTATGCATACAGTGTTCTGCCTGCATGTACACCTACATGCCAGAAGAGGGCACCAGATCTCATTATAGATGATTGTGAGCTACCATGTGGTTGCTGGGAATTGAACTCAGGACCTCTGGAAGAGCAGACAGTGCTCTTAACCTCTGAGCCATGCATTTCTCTAGCTCCTGTAGTTTGTCTTTAACAAGTACTTTAATAGTTCTTTCAAAATATCAAATATCAACATTTCTTTTTAAAGTATATATTTATTGTCCTGTTTTGCTGGATTTCTAGGATAAACTCAGCTCCTCCTGAGCCATGTCAACGTGTTAGAGGGACCATTCTCGATTCTGTTTTACCTGTGCCCCAGTTCTGCTGACCTTGGCACCTCCACCCTCCTGCCTATAAAGAAGGTTACAGATCACTGACCCCCAACAGTCTAAGGCTGTTGAGAAAGGCTACCTACCTGTCCCTTGGATAGGGCTCTGGGGGACGAAGCCTGGGAATGCGTTCCATCTCCTGGGAAATCACATGCTGGGTGAGGTCATCATGCCAGGACAATCCTGTCAGGAGAAAGCACAGGGCAAAGTTGGCTGGAGACTAGGGACCTAGTACCAGAGTGGAGGTCAGGAGTATACCCCATTCCCCGCAGCGAGTAGGGTTTGGCAGAGCAGGGGATGTGCCATGGGAGACGGCGGTGAGCTGAGCTGCTTCCCCATCTCTACCCTCAGGTACAGCCTGAGGTTTCAAACTGCCTGGGCTGGAATCCAGCTTTGGTTCCTGAAGAGCTGGGGGCCTTGGGCAAGTTGTTAAGCTTCTGCTGCTTCGTCTCAATTCTCTCATCTGGGGATATGTATCTCCTAAGGACTATTGTGATAATTAAAATAACACATCATGGGGAACAGTTCTGTCACACGAAGAACTCTTAACAAGTGATACCTCTGCTCTCATTCACTACATTTCTTCACTCTAAGCCTGAGTCTTTTGTAGAGTGGGAATAAGACACATTTTGTGGGCTGCCGTGGACATGAAGTATTGTCAGGAAGGTGAAATGCTCCATATGCCTAGTTCACACACTTGAATCATCTCTGCTGTAATTCTCAACATCACTGTCAGCGTCACTTTATCCTGAGGCCCATGTTCTGACTGACTCTTTACCCAGGAAGCTCTGCTCTCAGAAAAGATCTCTCATTCATTCATTCTAGAGGGATCACATCTCACTCTTCTCCGATCTTCCTTCTATGGGTTTATTTATTTAGCGTCAGGGTCTCATTATGTAGCACAGGCTGGCCTGGAACTCATGGTGATCCTTCTTTCAGCTTCCCAAGTGCTGGGATCACAGCTGTGTGTCACCATGCCCAGACCCTGCTCTGGATTTATAATCTAGGTTACTCATGACTCATATCCTGGGGCCTGCAAACATCTATTCCATGCATTAGAACTCTCTGTGTTCCAATTACAATCAACTCCTCCAACTGACCACTAGATTTCAGCCTCTCTTTCTTACCCAAGAACATTCTCCCTGTATTTTTCTCCTATCTCCATCCTGTCCTCTCCACTGAATTATTCCTCTTAGCACAAAAATATGATGTTATTTCTTCCATCTTATATCAATACTATTTCATCTGTGTCCTCTTGCATCTGTCACTACATTTCATTGTAGCAAAAAAATTTTTTTTTCTGAGACAGGGTTTCTCTGTGTAACAGTCCTGGCTGTCCTGGACCTCACTTTGTAGACCAGGCTGGCCTCGAACTCAGAGATCCACCTGCCTCTGCCTCCCAAGTGCTGGGGTTAAAGGTGTCCGCCACCGCCACCCCTGTTGCAGCAAACTTCTTAAGACATACATGTCTTAAGATGGATGCAGTGGTGCATGCCTATAGTCCTGTAATTGTAAGGCTAAGGCAGAAGGATCACCATAAGTTCTAGGCCAGCCTGAGCTACATAATAAATTTGGACCTAGCCTGAGCTACACAGAGAGAGCTCATCTCAAAACAAACAAAATCCTAACAAACCTAAAAAATAATTTCCAGCTTCAGCTGCAGGTCTCCTGAGTGTAACTCTAGATGGTTCATATGTGAACAGCCCATCTCTAGGGTCCTAACATTACCCTTGTTTTGCCCCCTTATCCAGCAAGATCTAAGAGAATGGGGCTTCATAAGTAGATGTAATTATTAAGTTGCATGACGAGAAATTTTTGAATGAAGTGATCCCTTACTTCCCCACCAACCAAGTTCCAATCTCAGTGTTCCAGTGCACTCAGACCTCACCTTGGGACATGAGTTGCCGGAGCACACCTTGTAAACGCTGGAGAACAGGGGAGGTGACTTGCAAAAGGGGCCGTGCCTGCCCGACTCCTGCCTGGCACTGTCCAAACAAGCCATCTGAAAGCACAAAAAGGTGCTGTAGTCATGGGTTTTGCAGGAGGCCTTCCAAAGTCCAGGCTGCAGATGCACAATGCTCTCTCCACCTTCTCCGGCTTTAGAGTGCTGTTCCTCTGCCCTCCTCACATCTGAGCTCTCCCTCCCCATCTTGGTCTTTTGAATCCTATGCTAGGGCCCTACTCACCCTGAATACAGACTTCCAGGTGCGAGCAGAGTCTGCGGTCAAACAGACAGCCTGTAGAAGTACAGTAGATGGGTGCTCAGAACAGGGTTAGGTGGCTGGGCAACAGGGGAAGCAGATATGGCCCATTATTTCATTCTAAGGAAGGCTTTAAGTTGGGAGGAAAGCAGGGAAGAGGCCTAGAATTCTCTCTCTCTCTGGCATATATATGCATACAAATTTATATACGTTCATGTGTGTGCATGTGTGTGTGTGTGCGTGTGCGTGTGCGTGTGTGTGTGTGTGTGTGTATGTGTGTATGTGTGTAGGCCAGAAGTCAATGTTGAGTATCTTCCACACTTGTTGCCCACTTCATATCTTCAAAACTGGGTCTCTCACTGAACCTGGAGTTCACCCTTGCACATCCCAGGGATTTATCTGTCTCCATTTTTCCGGCACTGGGGTTAGACATCAGTCATGTTGCATGGCTTTTTATGTGGGTGCTGAGGATCTGAACTCAGGTCCTCGCACTTGCATGACAAGTGATCTACTGAGACTGAGCCATCTTTCCAGCCCCACGACCTAGAACTCTTGAGGAGGTGTGGGGGTCTAGCTTTGGATTTTAAAGATCTTTGTTTCAGTCTTTTAAAGGCTCGATTTGCTTAACAGGGAGTTGGAGCAATGGGAGGGAGTGTAGATCACGTATGTAGTAGCATTGTGGGAGAATTTGAGGCCAAATTCAAAAGGAAATCGTAGTTTCCCAAATCTCGCAAAGCATCCTAACTCTAGTGGCCTGGAAGAGGCGGAAACTCCAGCACACCTCCCCCGCGTGATAGGGAAAGGGTTGCAGGTGCTTGATTCTGCGGTAGCCTATCCCAGGTTTGAGACGCTGGCGCTGTCCGTGGTGCTGAAGCCCGGAGCCAAGGCCACGTCGGGAGGGGAGACGGTTACCGAGTGGGGAGTGACAGGACCGGGGGTCGCCACAGGATGTCATCCTTCCGCTCTACCTTGTTACCTCTCGGCCTCACAGGAAGTACCGTACACTGGCCTCCAAGCCAGGGTGGGGAAAGAGGGCGCCAGATGGAGAGGCTGCGCCCCTTCCCCCCCCCCCCCACGCGCCACCTTCCCACCCCCATCCCGGGCCCGTGAGTCAGCGCTGACTCTGTCCGCTTAGATGTGAGTCAGCACCAGGCCTGGCTGTGGGGAGGGGGCCAGGGAGAGGACCCTCCCCTGTTCGTCCTCTTCCGCTCCCCCCCCCCACGTGTCCCCTTCTTATAGCTGACCATCTAGCAGCAAATGGCCTCTCTAGACTTGCAAGATAAGCCTTGCTCGCTGTCTCTAGCCAGTCCTCCGGCTTCCGAAGCTGGAGCCGGGTGGACCGACGAGGCCAGGCTCCTGCCGCCGGGTGGTCGCCTCTTCCTCCTTCCCGGCTTCCGATTCTTCAGTTCGGGTCTCCACCTCGACGTCTCTGGCTTCTCCCACGGTCCTGTAGTCCCACTAAATCCTTCGACTCGCGAGTACCCCGCATCCCTCCTCCCGATCCTCGTCTTCCCTGGAGCCCACTTCTCCCAGGTCCCGCCTGCGTATCCCAGCTCCACCTCCCGGCCTACGCCCCTTTCTTTCCTCGCAGCCGCCCTCAATCTTCATCTCCTCTCATCTTCCTCACCCCCCAGCCGCTCCCCCTCCCCCGCTCCCCAGCTCCATTTAGTCTACCTGAGCGTCTCGCCTTTGCAACGCTCCCCTCCACCCTCCACTACCGAGTTCTGCTCCGGGCCCTTGCTCTCTCCACCCCCTCCAGCCCCAAATCAAGTTTCCTCCTGACCGTGGGCACTGATGGCGCTGCAGCCCCCGGGGCGGCCGCTCAGCAGCAACAGGCAGACCAGCAGCCGGAGCCCCCCGGAGCCCCCGGGACCCCCGGGCCGCCGCGGGCGCCGCATCCTTCCCGGCTGGCTCCGTGCGCTCGCTCCCCAGCCAGTCTCGGGGACGCTGGCGGGAGTCGGCCGAGGAGCCTAGGCGGAGCCTGCCGCTCCCCACCCACCTCCGAGGCGGGGTCTACATGCCCCTCTTGAGGCGACTTGGCCAACTGCGGGCGTGCAGTGACGACATCTCCACCCCCGGCTCTTATGCCTATTTGCGTCACACTGACGTAAGAGCCCCCTCTTAGCCCCGGACCTACTCAACCTATACCTCCTCCTCCATATAGTGGTTTCCTCACTAGAATTCCCACTGGGTCCACCCACTCCTGACCTGTGTTTTTCAGGTCCACCGCCTCTGTCTCTCTGGCTCAGGGTTGGTGAAAAGGACTCCAGTTCTGTGGGAAACAGGAAAGATATGTGGGCCAGCGAGTATACACCCCGAGACAAGAAGCGTAAGAGACCAGAATAGGAACTCGCAATGCATCTCCATTACAGCTACTGGCGTCATCCCGATGATCAGGGATGGTTAGGCATGCACGCTGGCACAGCCTTGAGCTAGTTGCATACCTTGTTTGGTAAAGCGGAGGGGCAAAAGCCCCTGCCCCGCAGGTGGTGGTGAGAATTTATACGTTACACGTTAACACATCTCTGGGGCAAGACCTGGACTTGCACATCACAAACACTCCTATGCATTAACTTCTTTTCCTCTTGCAATCTACTCATCTGTCTTTTGAATTTCTTTCTTTAGTGTTTGTTTTCTTTCAGTTGATATATAGCAACCGTACACATATGTACAGTGTGGCATGGCAGTACATGAACGTGCATGTATGTAGTGTGTAATGATCAGATCCACATACCTGGCTTAACTATTACCTCAGACATGCATCATTTCTTTGTGCTGGGAACACCCAGAATCTTCTCTATCAGCTAATTAGAAATGGTCAATTCATTGTGGCCACCTGCTGTGTTACAAAGTATCAGCTGTTGCACCCGTAGGCACAGACATTTGTTATTAGCTTTGGCTGTCCCTTAGCCTCTCCCGTCTCAAGCTTATCAATGATTTCATGGTTTCTACCATAAGGCACACATCACATCAGACCACTTCTCTCCACCCTCACTGCTCTGGTTAGATCGTTTTCTCAAGCCTGTCACAGGAATTTCCTCCATGACTTTCTGATCCCACTCTGATTTACTCAGTAAGCTATGGAGTGAGTTTTCTAAAGTTCCACTTTGTCTACATTACTCTTTTGCTTTCTAATTGTTTTTGTTTATTTATTTGTTTTGTTTTTAAGACAATGTGGGTCTGGTGAGATGGCTCAGCGAGTAAAGACATTCACTATCCAAATCTGATGACCTGAGTTTGATCCTTTGAATCTATATAAAGATAGAAGGAGGGAACTGACTCTAATGACATTGCCTTCTGACCTCTACATGAGTACTTCCCTCATCACACACACATACACACACACACACACACACACACAGAGAGAGAGAGAGAGAGAGAGAGAGAGAGAGAGAGAGAGAGAGGGAGAGAGGGAGAGAGAGAGAGAATGTTTTTTATAAAATGAATTAAAAAGACAAAATGGTTTGGTGAAAAAAAAACAAAATGGTTTGGTGAAAAAACACTTATCTAGACTTCACAGTTATTGACATTGGGGTGTGTTTGTTCCTTTTTAATATTTAAATAGAAATGATAGACATTATGAAATTACTCTTATAAATATTTCAACATGCATCTCTAGGAAATAAGGACACTTTCCTACAATAATGTTATTTAGAGTTCAATTCATATTCAAATATCTCAGATTGTTTCCAACTTGTCTTTTCAGCTGTTTGTTCAAATAGGAGTCAATTAAGAATCCCTATTGCATTTAATTATAGTCTTTCTTTCTTTCTTTCTTTCTTTCTTTCTTTCTTTCTTTCTTTCTTTTTGTTTTGTTTTGTTTTTCAAGATAGGGGTTATCTGTGTAGACCTGGCTGTCCTGGAAATCACTCTGTAGACCAGGCTGGCCTCAAACTCAGAGATCAACCTGCCCTCTGCCTCCTGAGTGCTGGGATTAAAAGCATGCACCACCCTGCCTGGCCAAATATACTTATGTTCTTAATTCTTTTTAGCTGAGCATAGATAGATATCCAATCATCATCTTTCCTCCATTTTTAACATTGTCATGTAGAATAGAAAACAGGTCATTTTTTTCTCTGAACTCCCCATCTTCTAGATTTTTCTCATGGTGGATTTCCCTGCATTGTTATGTATCTCACATACATCCTTCTGTAAAGTAGAAATTATACTTGAAGTGTTAGTTGGACTGTATTATTTTAATGTAAAAAGAATACCTTCAATTGCTTCATTCCAGGAGATGCATAACATCTGGTTATGCTACTACATGGAGATGCTAAAACTCCTAACTGGTCTAAAGCAGAGGCAGCCACATTGTTCCTCCATGTGATGAGCATGAACATGAAATCCATGGGATATGTCGGCACCATAGGAACATTTAGTTCCCTGTCAACAGTCAACTTTTTCATCTAGTTTAATCTTCCTCCTCCTCCTCTTTGTAGATTCTTAGAATGAAACTCAGACCCTCCAACATGCTAGGCAACTATACCATCAAGTTGTCTCTAGTCCCCAGTGGTGATTATTGACTAAAGTATTTCATTCCAGTTTGCAAAATGTATTTTTTATTTTCTCATTCTTTTGGCATTTATCAGCTTTCTGTCTTTACCCTGAAATACAATGCCAACTGGAAGTAGAATAGATTCTCTCTCTCTCTCTCTCTCTCTCTCTCTCTCTCTCTCTCTCTCTCTCTCTCTCTGTTTTTGTTTTTTGAGACAGGGTTTCTCTTTGTAAACCAGGCTGGTCTCGAACTCAAACATATCCACCTGACTCTGCCTCCCGAGTGCTGGGATTAAAGGCGTGCACCACCACTGCCCAGCTTAGAATATATTCTTTTTTTTTCTTTGTGTTTGGGTTCTGTTTATTTATCTTTCAAAATTTCCCAGATTTTCTTAGAATATATTCTTAACCTTTGCTGTTTACCTATGTGCAGACTTAAGGAGTCATTGTAATAGTTACCTCAATAGTGGTTTGTGAGTTTTATTAGAGTATTTTTGTGATTTTTCTTTTCTTGAATATTACTATTTATATATTCAATGTGCACTGATCAGTCACGATAATTACTTTTTGAAATTCAAATTATCCCCAAACAAGCCAGTGGCAGGTCCTTGAATTAGATTCCAACGTCCTTTTGAAACATCCCATAAACCACTAAATCTCTCTTGTTTTTTGTCACCCCAAGATGTACCAGTTTTTTCTTTTTTATTCTCTCTGCTGATATGGAAGCAGCCATTTATCTAAAGAGATGAGATAGCTTTTAGTAAGGGCTGATTTTAAAGGCCATAATCTGGATGTCAGGGGTGATAATGGCTACTGAGGGGACCTTGTCTATGAGCAGAACCAGGATATTATGATACAACACACACACACACACACACACACACACACACACACACACACACTTCAACTAGTATTTACAGATTCATTTATTTATGTATTTTGTGTATATGAGTGCTCTATTTGCATGTATGCCTGCATGACAGAAGAGGGCACCAGATCCCATTATAGATAGTTGTGAGCCTCCATGTGGTTGCTGGGAATTGAACTCAGGCACTGGATCAGGCGCTGGAGAGTAGCCAGTGTTCTTAACCACCGAGTCATGCTCCCTAGCCCTCCAACTAGGATTTAATAATGATTTTTACTGAGCTCTCTACACTTACACCTCTTTTTTCTTATGCTGAAAACTTGGGCTCCTGGTTAACCACTTGCATGATTAATCCAATAAACACCCAACAATGTATACAGAATCTTGCATGCATGCATGTACTTGCAGAGCACTAGGGTTCAGTTCCCAACACCCCTAAGGAGACTCACAACCATCTGTACCATACTTCCAGTTCCAGGGGGTCCAATGCCCTCTTCTGACCTCTTCAGGCACCAAGCATGCATGTGGTGCATGCAGGCAAAACACTCATACACTAAAATAATAAAACAATGAATACATGTTTTTGAGATAGGATCTTGCCTTGGCTGGCATAGAACTCTCTATGTAGACAAGATTGGCCTCGAACTCATAGAGGTCTGCTGCTCTGTCTCCCAAGTGCTGGATTAAAGGCATGCACCATCATACACACCTGACTAAATTTTGCCTTTAAATGTAACTTCTAAGGATACATGATCAGAATATTGTGTCCTAGGATTATTTCAAACAGCTCTTCTGTTTGTGTAATTACGGTTGGCAATTTGACATATAATTAGAGTGGTTTGTTTGTTTGTTTGTTTGTTTGGTTGGTTGGTTTTTGTTTTTGTTTTTTTTTTGTTTTGTTTTGTTTTTGGAGACAGGGTTTCTCTGTGTAGTTTTGGTGCCTGTCCTGGATCTTGCTCTGTAGCCCAGGCAGGCCTCGAACTCAGAGATCTGCCTGGCTCTGCCTCCTGAGTGCTGGGATTAAAGGCGTGTGCCACCACCTTCCGGTATAATTAGATTTTTTTTTTTTGTTTCAGTTTATTTTCAGTTTTAGGGTGGTGTCTTATATTCTTTATATAATTTTATTCTGAGCCTTTTGCAAACCTATGTAATGTAAGAAGATAGACTTGCAGAACTCTTCTACTGACTTTTACAATACCCCAGCCACCTTTCATTTTATTCCATTTGTTTCCCCTTTTAAAGTTTATAAATTGTTAAAGGTCACAAGTAAACATGTAAAACAAAAGGAAATATCTTGATTTCATGAACATCTAGGAAACCCAGTTCCAGAAGTAAAGCATTTCCAGCACCCCAGAAGGCTTACTGAGCCCCAGACATTACTTCTTCCCAAAGCTAACTACTGGCACTCTCTTAGTGACCATGTACCTTTGCTTTCATTTATGGCTTAAAGCTAAACATGGCACCATGAACTGTTGGTGGATTTGGGGTTGCCTTGGGTTATGAACTGAGTGACTGTGTATGTCCTGTGTATGCTTGCTACTGCACTTGTATCAGAGGAAGTCTCAAACAACCTCACGGGGAGGTGGGGAGCTGGGGAAGCGAATACCCTAGCCTCTCCTCATCACTCCCCTGTAATCTTCTTCCAGGAGTTCCCATCCTGCTAACCTAATGAGGATCCAGAGGAAGAGATAGTCATTCACAGCACTCCCCTGGGGCAGAAAGGGAGGTGAAGACTAATGAAGGGAAAATTGTAGTAGCAGAGAATATAAAGTACCCACTTATTTACCCATTATATGATTTTATCTATTTCCTCCCCCTCTTTGTGTGGAAATATTGTTCCTCATTGTTTGTTAATTTTTTAAGATTTATTTATTTACTATGTATACAATGTTCTGTCTGCATATATTCCTACACCCCAGAAGAGGGCACCATATTTCATTACAGATGGTTGTGAGCCACCATGTGGTTGCTGGGAATTGAACTCAGGACCTCTGTAAGAGCTGCTGGGGCTCTTAATCTCTGAGCCGTCTCTCCAGCCCGATTATTATTATTGTTGTTGTTGTTGTTATTATGTTTTACTTTTCACAAATTAGTAACTGTTAATATCTTTTCTCTGTGTCTGTCTGTCTTCAGATTTCCCTTTTTGTAAGGACAGCAGCCATTTTGGACAAAAGTTCATTTTGATGACCTCATTTTAACTCGACAGCTTTATTTACAAATAAGGTCGTGTCTGGAGGTTCTCGAGATTAGGATTTGAAGATGAGTTTGGAGGCGACAAAATTCAAACCATAGCAGTTGTCAGGCCCATGAACTCATCTTTAGGATCTCTCGAATTGTCTGTTGTATGTCCCTCTCTTTTGGGTTGTATTTCAGTCAGAAGCAGTTCTTGCTCTTCCTGGGCCCTAACCCACCATTCTGCGGAAACCTGAGACTCACTTGCCTACAACTTTCACTGCCCTTCCCTCTTTCAGAAACCTGTAGTGATTCCTGTCTGCCAGGTGTGGTCCAAGTTGTGTTATCTGATCCTCTGCAACAGAAATCAGACATACCACCCTTTGAGCTGGGCATGGTGGTGCACGCCTTTAATCCCACCACTCGGGAGGCCAAGGCAGGTGGGTCTCTGTGAGTTGGAGGTCAGCCTGGTTTACAAAGAGAGTTCCAGGACAGCCAGGGCTTTACACAAAGAAACCCTGTCTCAATCAAAACAAGCAAACAAAAGAAAAGAAAGTTTATATGTGGGGCTGAAGAGATGGCAAAGAACTGGGATTTGGTTCCCAGCTCCCACAGTGGTTTACAACTATCTGTAACTTCAGTTCCAGGAGATCTAACACCCTTTCCTGGTTTCCAAAGGCACCAGGCATGCACGTGGTGCATATACACACATACAGGCAAACACTCACATTCATAAAATAAAAATATATAAATCTTGAAAAGTTCCCACCTTTCACACATATCCACTCGGTCTCATAGTTACCAGATGTTCAGACTTCCACTACTGGGGTGTTTTTTTTTTTTTTTCTTCTAACTTCTGCCACTTTTCCCTGGGGGTGGAACTATTAGAAGGGACAGGGAACGGACCATAGAGGGCAACTTTGATTTTTAGGATATGATTGAGAAGGTATTATTGGTGAAATTATTAAGGCCACTCCACGTAGTTAAAAGGGAGATTTATTTAATGGCGTAACTTACAGATGAAGGGATAGGTAGGTTGCGGGTTCTGGGAAAGACGCAGCGCAGTCCAGCAGTGTTCTCTGGAGACCTCTCCTTGGTCTACCCCTAGCGTCCACGGTCCAAGAAGGAAGAGAGCACGGCGAATTCCGATCTGGGGTCTTCAGGGCCCTCCCTTGGCCCCCGCCTTGTAGGCGTGATAGTTACCGAAGCCTCAATGGGGGTTGGAACTTCCAGACCAAAGCTGGAATGGCTACCCACTACAAGGTGTGTTGAGGGTGAGGCTCCTATATGTAAAAAGAACGGCACATGCAAGGGTCTGGACGCATACATGGGTCCTGGGCACGTTTTGCTCAACATAATTAGGGCCAAGTTGCTAGAGTACATAGGATGGTACATCTGAGGAAAGAGGAGCTGACCGAAGGGATTGGCAAGACTCTAACTACGCCATGGGCCAGATAAATTGCTTGGATTTTCCCTAGAAAATTATTATTATTTATTTTATTTATTATTACTATTATTATTATTATTATTATTTTTGGTTTTTCGAGACAGGGTTTCTCTGTGTAGTTTTGATGCCTGTCCTGGAAGTCACTCTGTAGCCCAGGCTGGCCTCGAACTCACAGAGATCCGCCTGCCTCTGCCTCCGCGTGCTGGGATTAAAGCTGTGCTATCACTGCATACCCTAGAAAATTATTTATAACCAAACTGTCCAACAGTGAATACTTTGTTTTATTCACAACTGGCCCATCAAGGCCTGGAGGAATGTGTAGCACATGGTAGACTTGATAGGAGTCGACTCAAAAGAGACAAGAAGTTGGGTGCATAGTTTGTGTGTAAGATAATCCTGGAAATCACAAATTAGAACTGGAAAACTCAATCATATTAAAGAAGAAAAGTCTAAGCTGGGCGGTGGTGGTACATGCCTTTAATCTCAGCACTCAGGAGGCAGAGGCAGGCAGATCTCTTGAGTTCAAGGCCAGCCTGGTCTACAGATCGAGTTCTAGGACAGCCAGGGCTACACAGAGAAACCCTGTCTCAAAAAGAAAACATCTATGGGATGAAGCATGGTGCTGAACAGGTTACTACTCGGGGCTGGTGGCCACTGGGTTGACAGTCACTGGGCATCTTCTGAAGAATATTGAATATTGAATATTCTTCAGAACTGTCCATAAGGATGGAAGAATCAGATATGTTTGCACTAAACTAATAAAGTTCTTCTCTCCTTGGGGGCTGCCTCAGGAACGTTAAATCCCAGGTCCTTCAGGACAATCTAAAGCACTGAAAGGTATATTCTATACATTTCCAGATGAGAAGCAGAGAAAGAACTCCGGGGCTTTGGGATAGGAAGATGTTAGCAGAGACGGGAACTATCCACTCACAGTGGTTGGGTGAAGATGTGGTCCAGGAGCTGAGGGATGGGATGCCTACCTTGCTTGCTTCCTTCAGACACTTGAATGAATCTGTCCTATCCCTGACTACTTTTCAGGGTTTCTGAGATTATAAAATACATTCGCAGAGAACCATCTACCGACAGTCACAGGAGCTTGGCACAACGGTTCTCAGGGTTAAACAAAGGAAGAAAGGCATAGGAGCAGGTTTGGAAGAACAGCAAGGGTTAATTGATTTGATGGGTGCAAGGAACAAGTGAAAGAAGTGACTGGAGGCAAATATGGATTCTGTTTCCTCGTAACACGAAAGACTGGGTAACCAGATCATACACCATGGCTAGGCGGCCAGTGGACAAGGCTACTGCGACAGCTGTGGTCACCCCTCACATGCTCTACTTCAGAAAGGAAGGACCACAAGACAGGAACCGGCCTTCCACCAAGCCTTCAGAGTTGTGTTTTCTCCCTCCCCCCCCCCCCACCTCCCCTAGGAACTTCTGGTCAATTCATGTCCCATGGGCCCTGCCGCAAGACAGGCTCACAGAATGTGTTCGCATAAAAGTCAACTTTAATTATCCATATTTGGGTCATCCAAGAATTGCCCCTTTGAGGGCAGTGAGGAGGGTCCGGGGAAAGGGACTTTCTACAATGAGATCCTCAGTCAGCAACAAGGTTGAGGCCCACAGTGGGGAATGGCCCAAAGAAGCCCTAAAAAAAGAAGAAACAGGGAATTGAAGTCAGGCTGGAAAGACATCGGTGCCTCCCTGCCTCCTCAAATCTGTAATAACTGCTTGGTTTGAGTAAGTCTTCCTCATGGTGACTCAGCCCAAGGGTTGATAGGCTAAGGCCCTGGCTCCCACATACAGCTCATCCTCCCTCCACTGTGCTTTTCCGTTATAGTGGGGGGGGGGGGCGGAGTGCTGGAGAAGAATGCCAAAGCTTTGTTCCTGTTCCTGGAAACACCACAGCAACCAGTTCCACACAGGTGGGTCTCTGTCATTTAGCTCATATTATGTTACCCCAGCAACTGCTCCAGGTTTAGAAACCCTGGCCGCCATGCTGCAGGCATGGGAGCCTGTTTTCCTGGAAAGCATCGGGGGCTGGGGACCCACTTCTCACAGGCTGTCTCTCGATGGAGGGTGTGTACAGGGGAAAGCAGGAGGGGACAATTGTCAGCTCCATTGCTACTACCCAAATCCAAGGTCTTTCCACCTCCCTGGACCACAGTGGTCCTTTTCTCACATCTCCATTTTTGTTCTTGCTCTTCTTACTGTCCCACTCCCCAACATCATTGTAGCAGGTGTTTTGTTGTTTCTAAGGAGGGGCAGAGTTTTGCTCTGTAGCCTTGAACTTACGATTGTAAGCTGCCACCTCAGCCTCCTGAAAACTAGGATTACAATATGCACCAGCATGCCTCACAGCTTGGGTGGCCTTTTAAAACCTCAGTGTTTCATTAGGACATCTCCTTCCTCAAAATATTCCAGTAACTCCCCACTGTCCTTGGAGTGAAATGCAAAGTGTGCTCTGTGGGCCCCTGAATGGGCTTCCTTCTCCAGCCTCAGCTCTGCCATTGGATGCTCTGTTCCCCTGACTGGCCATGGCATTCTTGCCTCCGGACATTTGTGGTTACAGCGCCCCCTGCTTTGTGTCTTCTGGCTGTTAGTTACTCTTATCTTTTGTGTCTTAGCCCTAAACCAGACTTTCCAATATGGAGAGATCTGGTGTTTGGAACACCCCTACCCCAAAGCCTTGAGAGAGGGGGCAAGAATCATCCAGGGGAAGCTGGAAATTGGGAGGCCTGGGTCTAGTCACACCGATACAGCATGTCAGGTTGAGGAAGTCTTATTACTAGCCTATGCCCCAAATTTCCATCTGTAAAGATACTAGATGAGTGATTTCTAATCTAGACTACAAGGAGATGCCTCTGAGCCTTGCCTGGACCGTACGAAAGCAGGCAGAGGATGATGTTGAAGCCTCTGTACCACGCCTCCACTATAGACAGAGCTCCTCTTAGGTAAACTGACAGTCCTTTGATTTTCAGTTCCTGTTTTAGACTCAAACCTGATGCATGATCTTTCAGCTTTTGTCCTCCTTAGGAGCTCCCAGAAGCTGTGTGGTACCCCACACCTCCTCTCTCATCTGGATAACTAGTAGTCTATAGGCAAGCAGGACTAACCTTTGGGTGCAAGAATTTGTTTCATCCCTCTTTTATACCTGTCCCCCCCCCCCATTTAAACATGTCCTTGATGATTCTAGTGACCTTAGGAGAACTGAGCCCCTCACCTTGGTGGGGTGGGTTGCTTCTTGTTTGGGGGCCTTTGGAACTACTTTGGTGGCAAAGCATCGGTCCCTGCTCACCTTGACCGCTGGAGTCTAATGGGAGAGAGAAGGGAAGAGTCAGGAAGGAGGCAGGAAGGATGAGACGATCTGAGTGGGAAAGCCATAGGAATCCAAAGCCAGGGCTTCACAGTTCGAGGGAAATAAATGGTCTCACCTTGGGGTATAAGAGTCCAAGTTTCTCCACTTGCTTATCCCTAGAAGGCAAAGGGATGCCAGGTAGAACCTAGGCTTGCCAATACCTCCCCCTCCATTTTTCAAGTACAATTATCATCACCATAGAACTATTCTCCACTGATCCTAGAGACAAGTGCTAGAGCACAGTACTTCTGGAAGCTTCTATGCACAGTTCTAGTACCCTAAATAGCAGGGGCTGACCTTAGGTTTCCGTACCTCACCCCAGTGGTTGCAGTGGAGAAAACTGCCTTCCCTTCCTTCCGGCATGGAATTTGGAGGTGGAGTCTGTTGAGGTGCTCCACCTTTTTGTTCAGTACTTCTTGGGTTAAGTCATCTGGCCAGAACAGGCCTGCAGGGTGAAAGGGTGGAGAGAATTGACAGCAGAGACTAGAGGGGACTCTCCCTTGAGTATGTCTAAGACCGTATTGAATGGAGACAGTTCAGTGAGGTGGTGTGCAGAGGCTGCTGAGCACAGCCCTGGCAGGTCATGTCTAATGAAGCTACTGATTCACTTGTTGACACAGTAGGATAAAGTGAAGCAAACACCTAAAAAAAACCAAACCAAACCACAACCAAAAACCCTCCAGTGCAGTCAGGCAAACTTTGGTGTGCGTCAGAGTATCTTGCCAGGCTCATCAGTACCAGATTGCTGTTTTTCACATCCACATTCAGCAGGCATGTGCATACCAGAGTATCTTCCTCAACTACTTCCCACATTATTTTTTTTTTGAGACTGTGATTTTTTTCTTGGCTTTCCATTTCATTCCATTTATCATTATCAACACCATCATCATCATCATCATCATCATCATCATCATCGTCATCATTGTGAGTGAGTGAGTGTGTGTCCAAATGAGTGTGTGCACGTGTGCATATGGCTGTTGGAGGTCAGAGTAAAATTTATGAAGTTGGTTCTCTCCTTTCACTTTGCATGGGTTCTAAAACTTGAACTCAGTTCATCCAGGTTGGCGACAGGTGCCTTTACCCACTGAGCCCTCCCATTGGTTCCCCACCTTGTTTTTGAGATAGAGTCTTTTATTGAATTTCTTAGCTTAGACTAACTATCCAGTGAGCTCCGGGATCTCCCTGTCTCTGTGTCCCCACCACTCTATGTAAAGGCAGAGGTTTTACATGCCACTGCTCCTGGCTTCTATGTCAATGATGGAGATTCAAACGCAGGTCCTCATAATTGGATGGCAGACATTTTCCAACTGAACCACCTCCCCAGACCTAAGATTTAATATTTCTGACAGATTCCCTGATGATGATACATGTGTTGCTGGTCTAGGAACTTTTTGAAGAATTGGTTATAGTAATGTGGACTCAAGGCAGATCTTCTAGCCTACCTACACACATGTGACACTCTACAGAAGGGCCATCCATATCTGCATATCTGTCTCCTCTGTGACATAGTTTCCCTGCTTCCTACTCAGAGGCTAAGATGTGCCGCTGGTCTCTTGGCTGAGCACTTAAGGAATCCTGGCTCTAGGAAAATCCAGGTAGTGCTGGAGGTGGGGACTAGTCCCAAGGACTTGTATGCTGTCCTCTTTCAGGGTATTCAAGTGCTCACAGCCTCTCCATCTAGAGTCTACCTTACTCTTTTCTTGTTCCTTGCCCCACTAAGGTGATAAGAAAGTAGAATTGTGCAAGCAAGAAAAAACCTTACCCTCTGGTCAATAGTCCCTCACTACTCTCCCCCATATCTGACTGGGCCCCCATCTCTGTGCTCTGGCTTTTACTTACCTTGGGGTATGATCTGGTGGAGTATAACTTGTAAGTACTGGAAGACTGTACCAATAAATCCTTGGAATGACCAGGACTGTCCCGATGCTGCTTGGCCCTGACCATCTAAGGGCAAAATAGTGCTGTCAGCAAATACCTTGGTCTGAATCACTCCAGATCCCAGCTGAAGAGAAGCCACCACCTTTTCCCCATTGTTAACACAAAGCCAGATCCTTTCCCCCTATCGGAGTCACCTTTGTCATTTTCTCCTTCATTATCACCAGCCCCTGAACTCCATTCACTTTTTTTTCTATTATTGTTTCAAATAGGGCCTTATTAAATAGCCCTGGTTGTCCTGGAACTCACTATGTAGACCAGGCTGGCCAGGAACTCAGAGATCTACCAGTCTCTGCCTCCAGAGTTCTGGAATTAAAGGTGTGTGCCACCATACCTGGCTTCCATTCACTCTTGGCATCAATATCTAGGCAAGAGCCAAGCACACAGGCAAAAAAAAAAATCCTGTAAAGGTGCAGGTGCAAAGAATCTTGAAGAGCTACCCACATGTAGTGGGCCATTGGATGGACAGGTGGAGTCTGAGGAAGCTGAGAAGCTGCACCTTAAGGAAAATTCTGAAGGCAGGATGGATTAGGGGAAAGAACTGGAATCCTTAGAAAGAGAAAGTACCATCTCCCCTAGTGTCTTCAGAGGGTTGGGTCTCAGATTACCCTCCATACCCAAATCTGTAGATCTTCAAGACCCTAATGGTTTGTTATTTGTATGTTACTTACAAATATCCTCCTGTACACTTTATTTTCAATTGCACTTGTGTGTGTGTATGTGTGTGTGTGCATTCACACACATGCACATGTGCACATAAAAGTATGTGCCACAGCACGAGTTTGGAGAACTGAGGACAACTTTCAAAGTCAATTATCTCCTTCTACTGTGTGGGCCCTAAGGATTCAACTCAGGTTGTCAGACTTGGTGGCAAATGTCTTTATCTGCTGAATCCTCCCGCCAGTCTCTTCTTGTATATTCTAAATAACCTTCCCATTATTTATAATAGCTCATATATAATACAAATAGTTGTTTTATGCATTGTTCAGAGAATAATGACAGGGGGAAAAAGTCTACATTCAATTCACAGTTGGTAGAATTGAGGACGCAGAATTCCACGATGAGGAATGTGTGGGTGGGGAGGGCTGACTGTATTCTTGTGTGTAAGGTCTGAAGGTTGGGATCTTTTTCCTAAAACCCACAGTTTGCCCAACTGTGTGTAAGAGAAGGGCAGGGATGAAGAAACACCTGGTCCTTGTTCCAGATAAATGAGTAGAGCTAAAAAAAAATCTCCTTACTCCACTTGAGCCAATTAAAAAAAAATGAAAGAAAATAAAAGAAAGACAGAGTTTTGCTGTGCTTCTCAGGCTGACCTCGAATTCTCAGTCCTGATTCAGCCTCTTTACTAGAATCATAGGTCTTCCGAGAAAGAGCAATTCTCTCCCTCACTCCATTCAGATCGATGCCCAAAACAATTTCCAGACCCCAGAAAGAAGTGGAACTTTCTAGTGCCCTGGTGAAAAAGAGAACTTCCAGGGGAGAGGCGGTGTTGTCTGAGACAGCGTCCCCAGAGCGGTAATGGGGTTGTGGGGGCGTGGAGCGACACCAGAATCCAGAGAATGGCTGGAGCTATCCATGGTGCTGAGGGCCAGGAGTGGTCACCGTGGGCGGTAATGAGAGACACCTCAGTTTCTGCATTTCACACCCCACCTCCATTTACCCCATCCCCACGCTGCCTCAGTCCCGCCCCCCCGACACCAGGCCTCCTCCCACAGTGCTTTGCGAATGCCTTGCATTGGCTTCCAAACCCCAGAATCCCGCCGGGAGACTGGACGTCAGACTGGGACTTTATGCAGGGTCTGCGCAGGTATTCTGAGACTGCGCAGTCTGTCCCCGACTGTTGCGAAGTGAGTGCGCGTCAGGTCCATCCAGGATGGCGCAGAACAGAGCCGGAGGATGGAGAATGGTCTTCTTCCCCTTCCAACCTGTTTCACCCCTACCCCGGTCCTGAAACCAGATCCCAGCCCCTGGGCTCTGCGGGCCTACGACTGAGCCTTGATTTCTCTCAACCCCACCCACCTTGATCCTGGACCAGGTACCAAGTACAAGCACTCCTGTTCCTATACCAAGCCCTGCTCATCTCTTTCCTGGCCCTTCAGAAGCGTCTGGCGAGTACCGCAGCCTCCCTTGGCTCATCTGTCTTCCCCACTCTTTCTGAAACCCCAACCTTTCCCTGGGTCCGCTCCTTCTATGTCTAGACCCTGTACACCAAGCCCCAGGACTTTGAGACTCTCTGCATCTCTCTCCTCTCTTATTCCAAACGGTTTTCCTCCTGAGTTTCAGCCTTGAAGGCCAGAGCGTCTGCTCTCAGAATTGCTCTCTGGCCCTGCCCGCACCGCCCCCCCCCCCCCCCCCGGGTTTCCTCCTGACCGTGGGCACTTATGCCGCTGCTGCAGCTGCCTGGACGACTGTAAAGGAGAAGGAAGCAGACCAGGAGCTGAAGCCCCCCGGAGCTCGCGGGCCTGAACAAGCTCTGCATCTTCCCTGGATCCGAGCGCTCGCTTGCTTCCCCCGGGCTAGGTCGCAGTGGAAGTAGCAACAACAGCCAGGGGGCTGGGCCAGGATGTCACTTTCCACCCGCTAGCGTCGTGACTAGGGATCTGCAGAGCCCTCCTCTGCAACTCGGCCAATCGCAAGCGGGCTCTGCCCCTGCAGCCGCCTACTCAAGTTGGCCATCCCCTTAAGGACTCTCTCTATTCGACCTTTTGGAGTTTCTGCTCTCACCCTCTACATACCCGTCCTCAGTCCCTAGGGAGGGAGAAACTGATTGCTTATAAGATGGGGGTGGGAACGGAACCAACTTCATAGGTTTGCTTGTGATGTTTAAATAGGAACTGCGAGGGAAGAGTGAGCACTCAGCGTGATGAATGTCTATTGCCTTTGACACCCGTTTTATCTTCGTCCTTTTAAAATCTTTTAGCAACCATATGGGTTCAACCCGCAAAACACTGCCCGTCCATCCTCATTTTCCCACAGCCGCTGCGGTTGCCCTAATCCAAACCACGGTACTCTTTAAAATGGATCGTTTCAATATCTAACCACCTGACCCACCGCTTCTTGTAATAGGACAATGTGCCACGTTTCTAAGCTGCAGTACGAGTTTTGGTGTAAACTGGACGTTTTGGGTTGGTGCATTGATGATTCTCTGGATTACATTATCTTTCTTTAGTAATTACTGCTGAGGTTCTTTTGGGATTTCAGTGAGAGGTAGGCCCTCTAGTTTTGTGGTTCTGAACTCCAGGCTTTGCCTCCCTAGAACCGTGGCAGCTGCGGAAATCCTTGTTCAGATATTTGCCTTACCTTTTAGGCTCTTTGAGACCCCACCCTGTGCATGTGCTGTTTAGAAGTCAGCTAAGAATTTGAGCAGATTTGTATTTAGATTTTAGGTTCCCTCTCGGTAGACCACCCATTCCCCAGATTTCTCCTTCAATTTCTGGCTGCCTTGGCATCCCAGATCTCACAGTTTACACCAGTGATATCATCATTTCCATCCAAGCTTACTTTCCCTCTGTGCTGCAAGGGAATGGTGAAGTGACTTGGAAAGAGCCAGTTGAATGTGGAACTCATCTGGCGGGGCTTTTATCCTTCAGGGATGATGATCCCACTCATTTTTCTTCCTTTTGCTTGGCCTCCACACCTTCACAGTTTTCTTTGTGTTTTGTTTGGAATGTATAGTCAGTGTTAACAGGACGGTCTGGCACAAGTTTTTTTTTACCATATCAGGACCTGAAAGTTTATCTTGGTATCTGTGATTATGTGTTGGACATTTTATTTTCAGAAGATTTATAGAAGCAATTGGAGGGATGTCATGAAACAGTGAATTGGTATATTACATCCTGGAGGGAACCTTATGAGACTCAGGAAATAGTAAAAGAAAGCTTGTTAAGATTCAGAGAGTTTGACTGTTGGTTTCTGTTTTGTTTTTTAAATTTTTTGAGACAGAGTTTTGCAGGACAGCCCTTGGCTGGCCTGAAACTTATTATGTAGACTGGGCTAGCCTTGAACTCAGAGGTCTGCCTGCCTCTGCCTCCTGAGTACTGGAATTAAAGGCATGCACCACCATATTCACAAGACTCAGAGAGTTCTAAAAAAGGACTTTTTAAGACTCAGGGAATAAACAACTTAACAACAAATTAAAAACTCCAGGAAGTCCCTGAAAATGACCAAATGCATAAGGCCCCTCCTTCTCTGAGGTTAAATAAGCAATAGGGACAACTGAGGAGCTGCTCATACCCACCTGGCAGAAGGAGAAAATTGCCTCTGGCAATTGTCCTCTGACCTACATTCACATATGTGTCCACACATATTAAACACATGTAATTAAAAATAATACAACTTTAGGCACAGGGTCACATGAATGTGAGCCTGTTTTGAGAGGTATAATACACAGGAAAAAGGGTACCTGTCAGTCTGAGCACTAGTGGGTGTGTTCTTCTCCCTTTGAAGATTCCTGTCTCTCTGGGACTTTCTATAAAAATGACATGTGTGGTGGCACATGCCTTTTATCACAGAACTTGGGAGGAGAAGTAGATGATCTCTGTGAGTTTGAGACAAACCTAGTTGACATAGCAAGTTCTAGGCCTGCCAGGGCAACATAGTGAAACTCTGTATCTAAATAGTAGAGAGATGTGCATAAGCATGTCGCTGTTTGTTTCTGGATTTTGCTGCTGAGAATAATGCCCCTAGACCCGTAGGATCTCAAGCCTACTGAACCTGGAGCTCACAGGGGTGAACTTTCTTCTCCAAGGGGAAAAGAAAAGGTATCATAACACGTGACTGCAGGCAGCAGGCGAGAGAAGGTTACAGTTCATTGGTCCTTCCTTGTCCTGCATCCTTATTAGGAATGATGTCTGGAAGGAGGAAGCACTCAGAAACCTGGTCTCTATCTGTACCAAGGAACAGCACACTTGTCCTCTCCTCAGACTGCCCCTCCCCCAGTCCCCCTTCGCCGACCTTAAGGTTTTTCACTTAATCAGAGGTTCTGGCTGGGGTCCGCTCTTCTGCCTCTTAGGCCCAAATCATGCTTTCATGAAAACTTCTTTTTAAAACATATTTAGCAGCAGGTTACCTTATGGTTGATTTGGAGAAGGTGGGAAGGGTAGAGAAGCCTTAGTCTGCTATAGGGTTTTGTTCAGAGAAGAAAATGGTTCAAAGAAGCTGTAAAATGAGAGGAAAATGGGATCTGGAATTTCTGTGCATCTGTACTGGGCCTCCCTCTCCACTCCACTTCACAGAGGACTATAATAGCGGTATTGATTTGGGCAGGTCTGGAGGCACAGTGACTCAGCATGCCTCCCATGTTTCTCACGCTCTGATCCTCTCATCCTGCCTGGTTTCCTGTGCAGAGTTAGATGAGAAACTGGAACCTGGCAGATTCTTATTAACATACTTCGTAGCGCCATGACAACCAGTTATCATTGCGGAAATCAGTCACTCAGCGCTGTTAATATCTCCCCAGCAACCAATCCAGGCAGAAGCAGCCTCTCTGCCATGGTGACAGAAGCCAGAAGCAATTTTCTTGGACTCGGGAGGGTCTGGATCCCCTCCCTTGAAACTGAGGATGCTTTGAGTAAAGCGCACGGTGCTCAGCTGCACCACACTGATAGTCCAAGCCACACAGTCATCTTCGGGCCAAGACCATGCCTTCTAACAGATCTATCATTTCCACTCTTGCCTTTACTGGTGCGTTCTCCAACAATGCTAAGATATCCTTGAAATTGTTTATGGTATTCTGTTCTTTCCCCTCGGGTCCCCAGTGGCTTTCTGATGCTCTTTGCTATTCCCTACAAGAATCTCTATGGCCATTTTGGGTTTATTTCCCGAACTCTGTCTCCCCACTAGCTGATCTGTCTCTTCTTCTCAGGGGCCATTTAAGAACCGAGAAATAGGGGCTGGAGAGATGGCTCAGTGGTTAAAAGCACTTTCTCCTCTTACAGAGGACGAGGGTTTGACTCTTAGCTCCAACCTAGTGTCTCACAATCACCTGTAACTCCAGTTCCGGAGGACCCAATGCCCTTTTCTGGTCTCTGCAGGCATTTCCCACACATGGTGTACACACATACATGTAGGTAAAATGCACGTACACATATAATAAAGAGAAAAATACCTTGCTGTGGTTTGAATGTGAAATATGCTCCTAGGCTCATGTGCTTGAGTAATTGGTGCCCAGCTGGTGGTCCTGTTTTGACATACATTTTTCTCTTTTAATTTTTAAAGATAGGGTCTCACTACGTCATTCTTGATGGTCTAAAACTCACAGTGTAGCCGGGCAATGGTGGCACACGCCCTTAATCCCAGCACTTGGGAGGCAAAGGCAGGCAGATCTTTGTGAGTTCAAGGCCAGCCTGGTCTACAGAGCGAGATCCAGGACAGGCACCAAAACTACATGGAGAAACCCTGTCTTGAAAACCAAAAAACAAAACAAAACAAACAAACAAACAAACAAAAAAGTGTCTTATTAAGTCACCCTCCACTTTATTGACTGAGGCAGGTCTCTTGCTAAAACTGGAGTTCTGCGGTTTGGGCGAGTCTTGCTAGCCAGCTTTCCCTGGAGGATCCACTCTCCACTTCCTGAGCATTAGGAGACAACCATCCTCACCCAGCCTTTATGTTGGTGCTGGGGCCCTGAGCTCTCAACATCACGTCATGTTTGTATGACAAGAGTGTTATCCACCGAGCCACCTCCCCAGCCTCCAGAAGGAGTCCTGAAGTAAGGATTGGGTGCAGGTGAGGAAAGGGAAGGGAAAGGAAAGGCAGTAAGGGGCACTTGGTAGGGGCATGTTGGTAAGGGGCACTGCTGTGTGCATGTGGGAATCAATCTTGCTGGTGGCTGGATGTGAAGATTCACACCCTTAATCCCAGGACTCAGAAGCCAGAGGCGGGTGGATCTCGAGTTTGATCTATATAACAAGTTCCAGGACAGTCAGGTCTACACAGGGAGCCCCTGTCTCAAAAACAAACAAACAAAACCTGCCCACCAAGGGAGGAAAATGTAGAAAACGTATTCATCACTCATCTAGCCTTTAACTCGTCAAGGATTGTGTGTGTGTGTGTGTGTGTGTGTGTGTGTGTGTGTGTGTGTGTGTGTCCTGCTCAAAGGACCTCAAATCCCAGGTAATGCAGGGCTGTCTGACGTACAGGTGTCTGGCATTCCAGAAAATGGGCAAGGTGACAGTGGAGTGTTCCCAAGACTTGCATGGGAAGCTCATGACCTGTACTGAGAGGGTGCATTTGTTACTGCAGGTGACTTGAGAATCAGGCCAAGGCACATGAGGCACGCAGCACCTCTGGAGTCTACCGCGAAGGTTCTTAATGCCTGTTGAGTTCATGTGTTTTATGTTCACTGCGTGTGTTTTGAACTTCCTTGGTGAGCTTTTTCAGTTGCCTTGAAGCAGGAGCCATGTATTGGAGTGGCCAGATGGAGCGAAGCTCGGAACTCTACTGAGCATGCTGAATAACGGAGGAGAACATGTGAAGAGGAAGGTGGGTGTTGTGTTAGTGGTGGATGTAGCTGCTGAGAACCAGATGTAAATAAATGTGACTTGCTGAGTGTTACCTTTACCTGGTGTCCTTACAAGCAAGTATCAGGGGAGAGGATGTATAGTGATCGTACCTGCCTACGAGAGAATCTTAGCTTCGCTTTTTTCTATTTCCTGAGTAGGTGGGCCAGGCACATGTCCGTGTCCTCTGGTATTTGAGGACAAGCTGAGTTGAGTGTGGAGGTGCTCTGAGCAACATGAAATTGGAAGCCCAGAACATGTTGGAATTTGGTTAGGTTGTGCATTGATAGCTGGACTCCTCCTTTTCCATGGGCAGCTGTTCATAGTTACCAAATATAAAAGTTCGTAGTCTTTGGTACATAATTCTCTTCGTAGACACTTAGGGGCTGGGCCAGTATGATTGTCCTGCAGAGAACATTAATGATGAGGGGACTGTGAATCTTAGAAGGCAGAGCAAATGTGACCTAGGATCTGAAAGGAAGGACTGCCTTCTACAAAGAGAAGAGCAAAATGCACCTTTGAAAGTGGCAGAGGGTTCTTTCATGCTGGCTGTGAGTCTATCTTGCCATTCACCATTTTAGAAAAGACACCCGGGGGAAAAAGGCATATGACACAAGGTCTTTAGGCTGCCATGATGGTGCTCTCAGGGTCCCTGTCTGGTGGTCCTTGTGTTTTCTCCTGCCTCTCATCTCAGAGATACTGGCTAGGCCCAGAGCTCACCCATGCTGCCTCCAGAGACATCTGCAAAAGAGCTAGCTTGAAAACTAACCTTAGCTGGCTGTGGTGGCTGATGCTTGTAATCCTAGCATTTGAGAGGCTGAAGCAGGAGGAACAGAGTTCAAGGCTAGCCTTGGCTACATGGGTCTTTGTCTCAAAAACAAACAGAGAGATGGACACACAATCAACACCAACACTAAGGTATCAGGAAAGTGGAGGAGGAGAGGAGAAGAAGGAGGAAGGAGAGGAGGAGGAGGAGGAAGAGGAGGAAGAGGAGGAGGAGGAGGAGGAGGAGGAGGAGGAGGAGGAGGAGGAGGAGAAAGCTTCCATTGCAGCCTTCATCAGCTGAGGTTGTGACTCAGAGTAGCCATAGAAGTCCTAAAATGGGAAGAAGCAAAGAAGTTTTTTTTTTTAAAGATTTATTTTTATTTTATGTGTAATGATGTTTTGTCTGCATGGAAGTCTGTGGATGTGGATGTATATGTACGTCTTCTGGCCCTCAGAGGACAGAGAGGGTCTTAGATCTTCTGGAACTCGAGTTATATATGATTGCTGTCTACTACGTGGGTTCTGAGAACAGAACCTGGGTCCTCTGGAGCAGCAGCAAATGCTCTTAAGCCACCGAGCCATCTCTCCAGCTCTGAACAAAAGAAGAAACAAGGCACTTTCACTCCATGCATGGAGAGGCAGGTCAGCCCTCCCCTCCTCTTCCATTACCTATGGAACAAGTATCAGTCACAGTCAAATGAGCCCAGGGACAAATAACTCAGGCCTCTCCAACTCTTCCCAGGATTTTCCATTAGCTGCGCTGGACTCTGGTCGTGTCTCTTGAGCCTGGAGAACGGCATCTGCTTGTTTGCCTACTTGACAGTACCATGGCAACCATTTCCCACCACAGGGTCAGTCACAGGACTGATGATGTGACCCAGCAACCAATCGGAGCAGAGGACACCAGCTGCCATGGTGACAAGGCCGGGCCGGTTCTCTGGAAGGGATGTGGGGGTGGGAGTGCCTCTGAGGAGCAGGCTGACCTGGGCAGAGCCCAGCTGGCTCTCCAGCTGTGTCGTCCTCATCTCAGACGAGGATCCAGCAGGTTCCTCCTGGATAACTCCAGAGCCTCTTACATGTCTGCCTGTTTATACTGTTTATGCTTCGAAGCCCATTATCAGGCTGCCTCACTGCATCTTCCTATAATATTTTATATCGTCCCTTAAATACCCACCAAGGATTGGCCAGAGTTCTTTGAATAAAAAAAAAAAATTCAATCCCCCCCAAAACGACAGCAACAACAGAAATAAAGTTAAAAATGAATAAATAAAGATTACACACCCAAAAAGATCCCCCCAGAGACTAGACCTAAACAGATCTTGGGGGGGGGGGGTCTGGAAGCGTGTTTCCCACACCAGCTCTCCGTCAGTTCTGTAAACATGGCCTAAATTCAGATGTCACGTCTTAAGCCTGTGTTAGTGTGGAAGAGCCCAATGTGTAAACCAGCCTGCTCTTACTGGGGCTCCTTGAGAGGAGGATGTGGCTGTACTGAGAAGAAGCAGGGCATCAGAAGACAAGAAACATGGTCCAGCCCAGCCTGCCATCAGTTCCCTTCTATAAAGATGGCTGAAGTACCAAACTGATAGCATTTTATCAGGCCTCCAAAAGGCTCCAATTCTTCAGAAATGAGCAAAGGGGAGACTGAGTATGAGGAGCAACACACACACAAGACAGACAGACAGACAGACAGACACACACACACACACACACACACACACACACCAGGACTTCCCATAGAGCTCAAAGTCCAAGGATATTCAAATGCTTTATATGAAATGACAGCTTTTGTATATAAGTATATAAGTTCTGCACATTCTCCCTTTATATGTGAATCATCTCCGGGTGCTTATAATACACAATACAGTGTAAATAGTTGTCATACTGTATTGTTTAGGGGATAATGGTAAGAAAATCTGTGTGTGTGTGTTCAGCATAGACGTAACCATGGTAGGCCTAACTACATTTTCAATCTGCACCTCGGAGGCTGATTTCCGTGGTCTCTCCAAAGTCAGATCCTGAGCTTGTCTTCCCAGAAGAGACCATTGCAAGTGACTCAGAGGAAGTGGGGAGCCCTCCAGTGGGGAAATGAGGAATTTTCCTTCCACCCAGAACCAGTCAACAAGAGACAGGCATTTTTCGTATAGTATCTTTAATCCTGCCAGGGTAGGCAACTGTATCCACTTTACTATGTGGAGGAGGACTTGAAGAGCTGAAGTCATATGTCCATGGTCTCAGCAGAGCCAGAAATGGCCTCACTCTGGATGGAAATACAGAGCCTACCCACCAGGCACACCCCCACTCCCCACCCCGCTTCCAGAAGGTTCTCCACTATGCTGTGCCTTCAATGAGTCCCTACCATTCCTCCCTGAGCCAAAATCAGTCTCTTCCCTCACTCTGTGTCCTTTTGTTTGTTTGTTTGTTTGTCGAGATAGGGTTTCTCTGTGTAGTTTTGGTGCCTGTCCTGGATCTCACTCTGTAGACCAGGCTGGCCTCGAACTCACAGAGATCCGCCTGGCTCTGCCTCCTGAGTGCTGGGATTAAAGGCGTGCGCCACCACCACCCGGCTCTCTGTGTCCATTTTTAAACAGGCGAGGCCCAGCTGTCACCCGCTGATAGGGCTTTGACATGGTGTGCCTATCGAGGTTCAGGATCCCTGAAACCTCTCAGAGTTAAACATTGTTCCCTGCCATGTCAGTCACTGGGCTCTGAGAGGAGGATGCCGGAAGTAGAGATGAGAAGAAAACAATGAGCAAGTCCAAAAAGAAAGGGCTGGGCCCGAATGCAGGCTCTCGAACTTGATAAGTAATCTCACCTTAGGACGCCAGAGCTCAAGTTCCTTTTTGTGACCGTCCCTAGAAGGCAAGGACAGCCAACAGGAGCTCAACCTTCAGCCCACTCCTTAGTACCTATCACGAATGGACCAAAGGCTCCCGGTTAAAATAGACAAGATCATCGGTCTATTCACTGAGCTCCTGGAAGTACCCATCAGCAATGCTCACTTTCTTTCTGATTCCCCTGTCTGGGCATGTGCAGCATGGACCAACCCTAGGCCTCAGAACTCACTCAGGCGGTTCTGTGGGAAAGGGGCCTGTGGATCCCTGAATCCCATCCCTCTGGGGCTGAAATCAAGGCACGTACTTATCTGGGTTTGCACTGCTGAGTGATGTCTTTCCAGAAGGGTCCTGCGGGGTGAAAGGATGGGAAGAACTGATACTTGGGGAAATCTGCTAGGTTCATGCCAGAAACTAGAGTGTGATTATAATTTCTCCTTCCCCTATAGGCATGGTGGCACACACCTTTAATCCCAGCACTTGGGAGGCACAGGCAAGGAGTTCTGTGAATCCCATGCCAGCCTGGTCTACATAGAGAATTCTAGAGCAGCCAGAGCTATGCAGAGAGACCTTGTTTCAACAAGAAGAAGGGAGGGAAAAGAGAGAAAGAGAGAGGAGAGGGAGAGGGAAGAAAGGGAGAGGGAGGGGGAGAGGGAGGGAGAGGGAAATGGAGGGAGAGGGGGAGGGGGAGAGGAAGAGGAGAGGGAGAGGGAGGAAAGGGAGAGGGAGGGGGAGAGGGAGGGAGAGGGAAATGGAGGGAGAGGGAGAGGGAGAGAGAGAATTTTCCCTTCCCCAAACTGCAGGGGTCCCACACTGTAGGGGGCATTTGAAACCATCAGAGAGAGACTGGGACTGGTTGGGGCACCAGAGCTCCCCTTCTGCTCTGGATTTGAGTCCCTGCTCTTGCAAGCTCTGTAATCCCAGGAAACTTAAATTTGCTGAGCGTCAGTTTTCTTACCCATGTAATGATTATTAAGCCTCGTGGCATCGTGGAGAGAATATAAGGAAACGAAATGTGTAGGTGTTTATTAGCTTCATACTTGGTTCTAAGCAATTAAATGCAGCTTTTGAATACTGCTGCTGAGCGTGCTGAGAGGCACATAAGGCTGAGGACATCACCTCTTGCCCTCCAACTTTGTCATGCCGGTACACAACTTGTCACATGGGCAGTTTCTCCAACTCAGAGTTCTCTCAGTGTGTGTGTGTGTGTGTGTGTGTGTGTGTGTTTGTGTGTGTGTGTGTGTGTGTGTAGGGGGGGTGTCTGGTTGAAAACTCCATGACTCCTGGCTGTTTGTCAGCCAGATAACACCAGGGCTGGGTTTTCCCCAAGCAGATGGATTTTGTTATATTTCAAGTGCAGAGGGGAGAGAGAAAGAGAGAGAGAGAGAGAGAGAGAGAGAGAGAGAGAGAGAGAGAGAGAGAGAGCAGAAAGAGAGCAGAAAGAGACAGAATCTGGCCTCAACAGATGAGAATGCTCCATTTCAAACAGCAAAGGATGGGCACTCTCCTACAGGTTGGAGGTCCTGCAGAAGGGAAAGCTAGCCGGGACCTTTTATAGAGGCAGGTAAGGAGCTTGGAACTGAGGGAGTTGATGCATCTTCAGGAGGCTATGTGCCGACCTGTGGTCCTCCTTCCTGAAACTGTTTGCTCACTGGAGACAGAGACAGGCTGTCTTAGCACAGGCTGAGAGACAGGCTGTCTCTGCAAACATTCTTCTTTGAGGCTGGCTAATGATGGTTGAGCAAGGTCAGCTGTATAATCCCATAGGAATCCTGTTTTTACAACCGAGGCTCACAGCCTCTACCAACCCAAGTGAGAATAACTTTCCACTGAGGCAGTACAGTGGCTCCTGTCTTGTCCTGCTCTGGCTGGCCCTGGCAGGTGAGGCTCCAGAGGCATGCCTTTAATCCCAGCACTAGGGAGGCAGAGGCAGGTCGATCTCTGTGAGTTCAAGGCCAGCCTGGTCTACAGAGCAAGATCCAGGACAGGCACTAAAACTACACAGAGAAACCCTGTCTTGAAAAAATAAAAAAAATAAACAAACAACAAAAAACAGTACAAGAATTGTCCTAGCAGAAACTTGGGCCAAAAGCCTTTAAAAAGTGCTGTTGAGGAGCTGTATGCTATCAACTATGGCTCCTGGACCAGCAAGCCTCTGCTGTCCTGCTAATCCCAGTCTCCTCTCTCACTTCCCATCCAGGAGCTCTCCCCTCTCTTCCTTCCTGTCCACCCTTTGTGTCTTCATTCCCTGGCCCTCACACAGCTTGGGCTTAGACTTGTGGAGAAGAACAGCCATTAGCAGAGGCACCCTGTGGAGAGATAGGCACACGGAGCCTTAGACAGCTTGGCCTAGTGAAACTATTTTAAAGGCAGTTTTGCCAGTGCAAACAGAAAAGCCAATGTCTCTTAACATGAATGGAAGGTAAAAATTAACATCATAAGAGACAGTGTATTCCCAGCAACTTGCAATCAGGGATAGGGCTTTGGGAGGAAGACCATGGTCCCAGGAAGCAAACCTGATGATGCTAGGCGCCACCCCTTCCTCACCAGCAGAGAGAATCTCCAGAGGATGGGTGTCAGTCTGAAAGCGGCTCCAGTAGAAGATGAAAGGACCCTCTTCTGTATGTGCACTCCGTAAGCCCATCTACATCCTGCGAGCCCACCCTGCGCCAGGAAGTCCTATGTTGACGACCAGGATGGATGGGGGAGGGTGTGAGGATGGTTAGAACTCCTGTCTCACTGATGCTTCGTCCTCACTAACGGCCCATCCCTTCAAGGAGTCTGCAACCTGGACCTTCCTGAAACAGACTGGACCTAGGGCTTCCTCTTCCTTCTTCTTCCAAGGCCTTGGGGTCTGGTTCCAAGTCCCTTGGCTCACCTTCTTCTTCTATCCTTCCTGCTGAACCCCTCATCACCACCTGAACTCATGTCTCTTAGTTCCCACACTCATCTTCCTATTTTAAACCTTGGCCTACACGACACCCACTAGCTTTCCTTTCCCAGAGCTTCAGAGTTAAGGACACCCACCATCCTGCCAAACATCCCTGGAGATAGCTCCGTGTCCTCCACTCGGGTTTCCTTCTCATGGTAGGAGCTGGGAAAATCCCAGCCACCTCCACATGTCCAGGAGCTTGGCAGAAGGGAAGAGATTCAGATGCATTGTTCCAGTCTTCCTGGGAGCAGTAGTTCCAGGACCTGGACCTCCCCAAGGAAGGTCAGTGCCACCTCCCCCACCCCACAGTGGGTCCCCTCAATGGCAGTAGTAACCAGGTTGGGAATTCCTGCTCTTCTGCCTACCTGTCAGAGCACAGGTTTGTTTGTTTATTTTGTTGTTAACATTTAGACTGTTACTCTTTGTAGACCAGCCTGGCCTCAAACTCACAGAGATCCACCTGCCTCTGCCTCCCGAGTGCTGGGATTAAAGGCGGGTGCTACCACATCCAGCCTGAACTCAGCTTTTTTTTTTTTTTTTTAAGATTTATTTTTATTTTATGTGTATGGGTGTTTTGCCTGCATGTACATCTGATCTGGACCAGCAGGTTACTTATTCTTCAGTGACAGGATCCTAAGGGGGATGATGGCCAGAGGAGGAGAGATAAGAAGGTGGGAAGTTGGGATCTGGAGGTCTTGCATAAGCTGATGACTTATGCAAGCAACTTTGTTAAGAAATACAGCACTGGGACTGGAGAGATGGCTCAGTGGTTAACAGTACTGGCTGCTCTTCCAGAGGACCTGGGTTCAATTCCCAGCACCCATATGGCAGCTCACAACTGCCTGTAACTCCATGTTAAAAGCAATGAGTGCATTATAGGACCAAAACATTTGCATCTTTGAGATGGAAGGTGGAAAGAGAGAACCAATTCCCATAAGTTGTTCTCTGACCTCCATGCATATATCATGCACACACAAACACACACACCAAAAATGTAATGAAAATGTAAAAAGAAAGCCACAGAGCATATAAATGATCATCAGAAAGATACCTAACTTCAATTCTCCCTCTTGAGAAGCCCACTGATGTCTTAGGATTGTGTATTCTCCTTTCCTACACACCCCTCTCTCTAAAACATGACTTCAGCTTGAAAAGTGGGCACTCTTTAACACAATAAACGTGCTAACTTGCCTTCAGTTTGGTTTGTCCTGAAATTTTTTTTGTAATGATGTGGTTGATATATTGTGTACCCTAATAAAATTATCTGGGGGTCAGAGAACAGAACAACCACTAGATGAGACATTGAGGCCAGGCAATGGTAGCACACACCTTTAATCCTATCACTTGGGAGGCAGAGATCCGTCCGGATCTCTGTGAGTTTAAGGCCACACTGGGAACAGAGCCAGTCATGGTGGCACACACCTTTAATCCCAGCACTTGAGATCTCATGTCTTTGCTTGGGAAGGACACATGCCTTTAATCCCAGGAAGTGATGGCAGAAAGCAGAAAGGTATATAAGGCATGAGGACCAGGAACTAGAGGCTTTTAAGCAGTTTGACTGAGATCCCTTCCTGGTGAGGACTCTGAGTCTGAGGAGTCTCAGAATCAGCTGAGGAGTTAGCGAGGTGAGGTTAGCTGTGGCTTGTTCTGTCTCTCTGATCTTTCAGCTTTCACCCCAATAACTGGTTCTGGATTTTTTTTTTAATTAATAAGACCATTTAGCAATTTGTGTTACATAATGAAGTCAGGGATCTGTCTGTACCTGAGTGGGAGAGAGGAAAAGAACTCTTTAGGCTGCTGAAGACAATGCTCTCTGCCACAATTGCTTATATCACCAAGCATAAAATGTGAGGAAAGGCCTTGATAAAATCCACAGCCCCATATTAGTGAGGGCACCTGCTGTCATTCTTCAGAGTCACTCATATTGAGGAGGTATGGTGTGACACTATTCCTGGGGACACATGAACAAACATCTACTCATCCTAGGTTAGGAGCTGACAACAGACCAAAGCAACCATACCACAGAAATCTGACTTGATGAATCAGTGAGTTTAATTGGGGTTTCTTACAGAAGTGTGAGTGAAGAGTGAGGTAGCAGGAGCAGGGATGACTCAAGAGACAGTGGCATCACTAAAAGCCACCCAACAACTCGTGACAGCTGCAACTCTGGAGCCCTGTGACAACCTGCAGGCAGCTCCATGGGTCAGACTCCTTTCCTAAACAGTCCTTACAGCTTTAATAACCCAAAGGAGGGGCCTTGTGATCTGGTAAGTTTCAAGGACTTCCTGAGGCTTCTGAGTTGGTTACTTTCTGAGTCCTAACTAGACTCCCTTTAGATCTTGAGTCTTAAGGAGCCTCCCATTAGAACTTCCTGAGTCTTAATGAACTTCCCTCTGAGATGAAATGCTTCAACTCTGAGGATATTGTTTTACAGTAGTCAGGTGTGCTGGGGTGAGATCACTTGCAATCAAGAACATACTCATCAACAGCTTTGGAGCGTCTCTGTGCCCAGGTTCCATATCTGTAAGATAAGACTGAAAACGTCTGTCACAATAGACTGACACATGGTGAGCACTCAACACTAGTGACTAGGTATGTCTACTTTCTTCAATTCTTCCTTTCAGCCATTAGCATTTCCTACAGATTGTTATTTCTTCCTGAAAACATTTCCTCTTATCAGCCCATATTTTTCCAGACCCAGTACTACCTCATCTCACCCACCATCTTCTACCTGTTGCTGAGGTTGCATCTTCTGAAACACTTGGAATGGCCGGTAACTTGGGGTATGTATGTGCCAGGAGCCTAGAATAGTGTTTGGCTATTTTGCTGCGTTTCCCAAGGGTACTGTTGGTGTGTAAAATACTTATTGAGTGTTGTTCAACCCTTGCCTCCTTATAATTTCACAAGCACCAGGGGGACGTTTTCTAAACTATCAACCCAAGCATGTTATTTCCTTGCTTAACACTCTTCAAGAATTTCTTTAACCCTCCAATAACTGTTAACCCCCTGTGGTGGTTTGAATGAGAATGGGCCCCATAGGCTCACTCATGTTTGAATGCTTGGTCTCCAGTTAGTGGAACTGTGTGGAGAGGATTAGGAGGTATGGCCTTGCTGGAAGAGGTGTATTACCAGATAGTTAACTTTGAGGATTCAAAAGCAAGAGCCCAGTGTTTTTTCTCTCTCTTCCTACCCGTGGATCAGGATGTAAATCTCTCAGCTACTTCTCCAGCTCCATGCCTGCCTGCATACCACCATACTCTCCACTGTGGTGATTATGAACTACCCTCTGAAACTGTAAGCAAGCCCCCAACTGAATACTTTCTTGTATAAGTTTCCTTGGCTGTGGTGTCTCTTCACAGCAATAGAACAGTGACTGAGACACCACCTGACCTTGACCTGAAAGGCAACACCAAGTCATCTTGCTTCCCATTCCAGCCTTCCCTGTTCTCTCTGCCTTCCAGTACCATCTCTGCATCACCAACAATCCCTGGGGGGGGGGGGGGAAATTCCCACTGGGCTACACCCTGTGTGGCTGCAGAGTGCTAGCACCTAGCCTTAATCCACCTTTTGTTTCTCTTGTTGCCCTCTGTGAATCTTGGCTGAGAGTTTCCCAAGGGTACAAAGCCTATGCAAAACTTGAATGGGAAAAACGCAGCAAACTGTGATATTCCTTAATCAAGAACTTGGACTTGGCATTGGTCCCTTTGGAAATTTCATCAGGGTATTTTGGGGATATGGGGAAAATCAACTTGCTGAAAGTGTAAATTTGGAGAACAATAAAAATGCCCTTGGCTGAGGGAAGGTGTCTCAATCCTGCAGAGGCTGGTTACCCCTGCAGCTGGAAAGGCTAGAGACACCCTAAAAGTGTGCTGTCTTCTTTCCCTGGACCCACATGAACCCACACCTGTACAGCAACAAATTCCACTTTCTTACCAATCACTATCACATCGTAATTCATGCTATCATTATTAGTTCTGACTTATGCCCTTGGTGATTTATTTGTGTCTCCCAGCTGGAGTCTAAGTTCCAAGAGAGCAGAGGACATGAATGTTTCTTTTATTGTCCCATCCTCAGTTTCTAGCTTGGGAGACTGAGCTCACCTCAGAGTGGACAGTCAATAAATGTGCTGAATAACAAAATGGACTTTAGTAAATGAAATCTCTCTGCCTTGTGCTCTCATAAATAAGCACTTTCTGAGGGTGACTGTGCTCATGAAGTCAAGTGATTGCTGGGACAGCAGATGTCAAGAGATGAGTCATGAGTCAAATTCTGCTTTATGTTCAGCTTCACTGGGCACCACAGTTCACACCCATGAATGGGTCAAAGTCTGTCCTTAAAACCCACAAGGGCAGAGGCCTGGTGTATTAGTCAGTTTTCTGTTGCTGTGATTAAACAGCATGACCAAGGCTACTTACAGAAAAGGGTTTATTTGGGCTTCTAGTTCCAGAAGGATAAGAGTCCATCACCATCATGGTAGGGGTGAGTGGCAGCGAGCAGGCTTCGTGACCAGAACAGCAAGCCGTGAGCTCACATCTTGAACCACAAACAGGAAGCAGAGACAGTGAAAGTCTTTAAGCTCCCAAAACCTGCCTCCGGTAACATCTTCCTCTAGCAAGGCCATATATCCTAAGCCTCCCCCACTGGGTCCCCAACTGAGGACCAAGCATTCAAATGACAGACTATGGGGGACATCTATCATTCAAACCACCATATCTGGTCATCCTTAAACATTCTTCTAATGAAGTTTCTGCCGTAATACTAAATTTTGCACATAATCTCCCACATAAAGAAAGCCTCCAAGGGGTTGGGGATTTAGCTCAGTGATAGAGCACCTGCCTAGCAAGCACAAAGCCCTGGGTGCAGTCCTCAGCTCTGGAAAAAAAAAAAGAAAAAAGAAAAAAAGAAAAGCAAGCCTCCAAAATTGTATGTTTCAGATGCCACAAAACTGTCTCTAGCAATGTCTATTGTACCATTATGGACTTGGGTTATTTCCAGTTTGAGACTCATAAGCAGTGCTGATATATATTCACACACATCTTTTTTTTTTTTTTTTTTTTTTTTTAAAGATTTATTTATTATGTATAACAGATGTATGACTGCAGGCCAGAAGAGGGCACCAGATCTCATTACAGATGGTTGTGAGCCACCATGTGGTTGCTGGGAATTGAACTCAGGACCTCTGGAAGAGCAGTCAGTGCTCTTAACCTCTGAGCCATCTCTCCAGCCCCCCACACACATCTCTTGATGTACACATAGACACACTTGCTGAGGATATATACCTAAGTTAGAGTGTTATAACCCCAGAGTGATGCCCTATACCAATGCCAGTTACATTCCTGCTAAGACTGTGACGCTATCAATACTCAGTATGGGCAGATTTATTATTATTATTATTTTTTAAAGATTTATTTATTTATTTTGTATACAGTGTTCTGCCTGCATGTATGCCTGCAGGCCAGATGAGGGCACCAGATCTCATTATAGATGGTTGTGAGCCACCATGTGGTTGCTGGGAATTGAACTCAGGACCTCTGGAAGAGCAGCCAGTGCTCTTAACCTCTGAGCCATCTCTCCAGCCTCCTATTATTTTTTTAAAAGCAACTTTTAAAAAAATTATTTAACTTCATTTTATGTGCATTGGTGTGACGGTAGAAGATTGCCTGGAACTGAAGTAACAGACAGTTGTGAGCTGCCATGTGGGTACTGGGAATTGAACCTGGGTCCTCTGGAAGAACAGCCAGTGCTCTTAACTGCTGATCCATCTCTCCAGCCCGAGATTTAATTTTTCTTTTTCTTTTTTTTAACTATTACATTTGTTACTCATTTCATTGGTTGTGGGGCATTTACCCACCAACCCCACAGTTCCCCAGAGTGTTCTTGAGTGTGAACAGCAGGAAATATTAGATAGAAGGATTTATATTACAGAGATAAACAGATAGACAATAAAGGATAGCCTCGAGAGGGCCTGGAACCTTTTCCAATGGGCCCCGACTGTCTCTGCAACAGGGTATTTATAGAGACGCCAAGGGGTGGAGCAAAAGACCTCCTCCCCAGCACAGCCAAGTGCAGACCATCTCAGACACCTGCACTCAGGCCCATGGTCCTAATCACCCTCTCTCTGTGGACCTGCTGGGTAAAGCCACGAGAAACCTGAAAATGGGCTCCCACAATTGGTGTGTAAAAGTATCTGACCATAGCAACTTAAAGAAGGGCCTTGGCTTCCAGCTCCAGGGGCTAGAGTCCACACGGACAGGAGAGGTACAGTGGCAGGGGCAGAGCTGGTGGCCATGGATGGCTGTGCTCACCTCGCTTTTTCCTCTTATTCAGTCCAGGCGACCTAGTTCATAGAAAAGTACCAACCACATTCAGGGGTGGGTCTTCCCACCTCAATTAACTTAGCCTAGATCAGCAGTTCTCAACCTGTGGGTCACGAGCCCTTTATTTTGCATGAAATTATATGAACTTGACATTTCAAAGTCAAACACAGTCAGTTTCACAGTTGAGCTAATATTTCTTTGATGACTAGTGAGCATATTTTCACTTTTGTGTGTTTATTTTTTGAGACAAGGTTTCATACGGACCAGGCTGACCTTAAACTTCAGATCTTTCTGACTCCACCTCCTGAGTGCTGAGATTTACAGGTGTATGTTACCATGACCATTCTTAATTCTCTTACTTACATCTTTTGTCCCGTGTTGGGGGTTGGACCCAGGGTCTTACACATGCTAGCACCACCAAGCTCCATTCCCAGACCCTGTGCCTTAATCTTAACAGGATCAAACTTGCCAATATTGTCTTCTGTGCTTAGTGTTTACCTTGTTTAACCAAAGTCATAAAGCATTTTCTAGGCATTTTACTGTTCTTCCATTTACATTTAAGTCAAATATATACTTGTAATTACTTTTGTCCATTATTTTCCAATTTCAGTTTTCTATATGGATACAAAGTTTTCATGTCTCTTTTATTGAAAAGACCAACTGAATTGCCACTTACAGTATAAATCAAGTATCAGCTATTCATGTGCCTCTATTCTGTTCTATTGATCAGTCCATCCTTAGTCAGTAATAAATATACTGTCTTAATTGCTTGTTGTAGAAAATCTCTTTGTACACTGTGAAGATGTGTCTTTGCCAAGCTGCCTTCTGATTGGCTTAATTAAGAGCTAAGTGGCCAATAGCTAGGCAGGAAGTATAGGTGGGACTTCCAGGCACTGAGAGGACTCTGGGAAGAAGAGAGGCAGAGAAGCCAGCCAGATGCAGAACAATTCAGACACACAGAATGGGATAGAAATAAAAGCCACATGGTAGAACATAGATTAATAAAAACATAGGTTAATTTAATTTTAAGAGGTAGTTAGGAGCAAGCCTAAGCGATAGGCTGAGCTTTCATAATTAATAAGAAGTCTTCATGTCAGTATTTGGGAGCTGGCTGATGGGACAGAGAAAGACTTGTTACAATTACTGAAGCTTTATAATGAGCTTCTATACTGGTAGTGAGTGCCATTATCTTCATTAAAACTGTCTTGACTAGAGCCAAGCATAGAGGCGCACCCCTTTAATCCCAGCATTTGGAGAGGCAGAGGCACGTGGCTCTCTGGGAGTTCCAGGACAGCCAGAGCTACATAGTAAGACTCTGTCTTATAGATTAGATAGATAGATGATGGATGGATGGATGGATGGATGGATGGATGGATGGATGGATGATAGATAAGATAGGTAGATAGGTAGGTAGATAGAGAGAATAAATAGAATAGAATAGATAGGTAAATAGGTTTTTTTTTTGTTTTTTTTTTTTTAAAGACAGGGTCTCTCTTTCTCTCTCATATAACTATATAAATCTTGACTAGGGCCAGCAAAAAGGCTCAGTAGGTAAAGGAACTTGTCACCAAGCCTAACTATTTGAGTTCAATCCCCAGGACCCAAGCAGTAGAGAAAACTGACTCCCTCAAGTTATCCTCTGACCTCCATACGTGTACTGTGGCATATTCATGCTCCCAAATAAATAAATGTAATTAAAGTGTCTTGACTATTTCTCTGTGTGTGTGCATGTACGCACTTCAGCTTGTGAACTTGCACAAAAGAAAATCAGGAACAGGAAGGAACCTGCTGACATTTTTATAGGGTCATACTGAACCTATATATCAATTTGAAGGATAATTGATGTATTTTTACAATGAGTTTTGTATCTACAAACAGAAAAACCTGTCAAATTATCTGAACCAAAATTTTCTCTGTGGGGATCTTGCACATCTTTTATAGTTAATCATAGGTATTCCACTCTTATACTTGGTAGAAGCCAGCCTCTTTAAAATTTCATTTTCTAACTAGTCATTGCTAGAAGACAGAAATGGAATTGATTTTGGTATATTGATTTTTTTTTTCAGCCAGCTTTCTTGATAAATGTTCCCATTAATTTGAATATCTTTGGGATTTTTCTATGTAACCAAATGTATCCAAAAAGACCTTTGCTCCTCCCTTTCCAATCCATGTATATTTTTCCTTTTTTAAAAAAAGTTTTTAAATTCATTTTACATACTAACCACAGATCCCTCTCTTATCCCTCCTCCCACTTCCCCATCCTCCCTCCTTTACCCCATTTTTCCTTTTTTTAACCCCTCTTTTGTAGAACAGGAGGTTAAGACCAGACATTCTCTTTGTCAAAGGATTTCTGACTCAGGGTGGATTTCCCCGGAGGCAGACCCTGAGACAAAGATTTGAACGCAAAGCCAAGCTGCTCACACTGCTTAACTCAGCACTGGGACAGCAGCCAACACTAAGGGCAGTTATGAGGCTGGATTCTGGACTTTAACACTGCTGATGAGTGATCGTGAGCCTCACAGCTCCAGCTATCTTACCCAAGACAGGAGGAAGCTGGAGGATTCACACACGCAAGCCTTGTTACTCTGAGATGGAGATGCCCTGATATAAGGAGCATGCATTCCCCAGCATGTCCACTGATGGGAGTAGAAAACTCTTGTTGGGAATGGAGAGATGGCTCAGCGGTTAAGAGCACTTGTTGCTCTTGCAGAGGACCCAGGTTTAGTTCCCATCAGCCACATGGTGGCTCACAGACAAGCCTGACTCCAGGGGACCTGACACTCTCTTTTGACCTCTTTGGGCATCAGACATTCACATGGTGTGTTTACATATATGTCGGTAAAACACCCATAAACATTTAAAAAAGAAGAGGAAAAGAAAATTCTTGTCAAGCAGCAAAAGGAAGTGCTCAGGCAAAGATGTCTAGATCCTGACAGCTGAAGTGGGACCACACACACAGGAGTGTAGGACAGTTCTTGGCAGGATCTTCAATTCGGACCTTCAACATTGTACTATTACAGATAACACGGGCAGTCCCCAGAGAATCAGAGCAGCTGCCAGAGTCTGAATCTGTGCATCCTACAAAAGTCATTTAGGTTGAAACGGGCAGAAAGCAAAACAAATACTATGTTACAGCATAGTTAAGACACAGAAAGTACTACAGACTCTGATGCCAAGGTGCTGCCATCCAGGCTCTGTGATGCTGAAGTTCCATCATTACCATCAACACCAAGAGCTGAGTCCACCAGCAGCATCCCTACCCTTAACCCTGGCCTGCAAAGTGCAGCCCTGCTCAGTGAGAATCTAGTCATGGACATGACTCACACCAGGGTTTCTCACGACCAGACTTAGCACTGACAACTTAAAATGTGGGTACCTGGAAAAAACCCAAACACATCAAACAAAGTTCTGGCTAAGAAAAAAAGAGGAATTAACAAATCTTAGACAAAGAAGGGGAGCGAGGAGAAAGGAGAGCAGAAAAAAGAACCAGGAAGAGAAAGGAAGGGGGGGGAAGGTAAGGAGGGAAAATTTAACAGAAACAAACAAATAAACAAAAGCTTTAATAAGAGACTTTATAAGGAATTATGCAAATAAATATGAATGACTACATGAGTAATTACATGAAATCTTTGAAAATCAATCCCTTTAGAAGCAAAAGCTTAAGCACACCAGTTTCTGCACAATAAAGTTATGAACGGATTTCCCAGAACAGCATTAAATCCATTTGCTTTGTCAGAGAGACTCTATGGCCTTCTAAAAGCCCCAATGTTATTAAAAATCTCCAGAACATTAAAAAGAAAGTCTCTGAAGTAATATTGATATCTGAACCTGATAGCACAAAAAGAAAACTGTAAATTCATTTTATTTATGAATATAGATGCAAATATCCCTAAATAAAATACCATCAAACAGAAGCAATGACTCAGAAAATAAGCTGGTCCTTATAGAGCAGGTCAGTAATCCCAGCTACTAGAGGCTGAGGCAGAACTCCAAGTTCAAGGCTAGCCTATGTAACTTAGTAAGACTCTTTCTTTAGAGAAGAAAATTACAGCTGTGAGACACACTTCTGTCTTAATAGAACGAGGTCTGGGGAGATGATTCGGAGGGGAAGGGTGCTTACTGTGTGAGCCTGAGGACCTGAGTTCAAATCCCTGGAACACATGTAAAAAGCTGAGGATGCCATGTGTGTGCCTGCAACTCACTCAGGGGCAGAAAGACATGGAGACAGGAAGATTGCTAGGTCTTCTCTGCCACCAGCCTGGCTTCAAGTTCAACGAGAGACCCTGTCTCCAGGAAAGAAGACCAAATGATAGAGCAGAGGACCAACCCAACGTCTTTGTCTGTACTCCACCATACACATAACTCTCTCTCTTGCATACACACACCACAAATAAACTAATAAAGAGAGAGCTGGGGATGTATTATAGCTCTATGGTAGGCAGCTTACTCAGTAAATATTAATCCCCAGGAATAACCAATCAGGACTTACCCCAATGATCCATGCAAATACATGCAAGGAGAAACAACCACGAAGAGTACATACTACATGATTCTATTCAGAACTCTAGGAAATGCCAACAGAAAGTACAGTGGCTGCTTGTTTCCAAATAAGGAGGAAGAGGTGGATGGCAAAGTGGTACACTATGCCTGCTTAGCTTTCTATGGGGATGCTAGGGATCCACATTTCAACCCTTACACATGCACAGCAAGAACTTTATCCACCGAGCTCCTGCCCCAGCCCTTCACCTGGTGTTTCCTTGTTGAATAACGTTGAGCCACCTGGATACTCTTGCTCATGAAGCTGCTATTCACACACTGCCCATTTTAATATGTACACTGAGCACACAGACATGCTCACAAAGGGCTGTGTTCTTGTAGATTCAGAAGACAATCCTTGGATAAAGATACCTATCACTGGCATAACTAAATTGAGATTATTCAGTCTGAGAAAGAATACTCACAAACAAGATGGCCATAGTTTGGGGGAAGGAAGACCAATAAATTAGAACTGGGATGTTAATTACCAAGCAAGTACCACATTTCCACAATGTATAGACTTATGTAGTTTTAGCAGAACAATGACGAAAGCTTTGAAGAGGAAACTAGCCATGCACTTGTATGCAATAGATTTTAACTATAATTTGCCAACTCCTTGTTTCCTGGAACAAAGTAGGGGGTGGGATGAAAGAAGATGATGCTGGTGACACTTAAACTGTCTCCACTACGTGGAGCATTTTATGAACAGGTGATGTTTGTTTAGAATGATAATACTTTTAGGGAGCAATGCGTTCTGTGATTCCTTTCTTTTAGGCCTAAGCTTATTAGAGAAGACAGAGTGCTTGAAAACCCAGAGAAATCACATCCTATGATGTCAACATTGCAAAAATAATTCTATAACTGAGTTATTAATGTCATATATTTTAAAAATTTCAAAAAAAAAGATGCCTATCACTAACATTGTCAACCAGGGTGTGGTTAGTGAAGGCTGTTGATATTTTAAAATATTTTTAGTTTCATTGAGGTAAAATTTAAATGAAAGCAAACTATACTATAATCCTAATATTTGGGGGACTAAGGAAGGAGGACCAGCTTGAGGCTAGCCTGTGGTACATAATGAGAGGCTCTGTCTTAAAAGAATATATGCCAGCCCAAAGCATACAATTCTATAAATCCTGACAGATATACACACTTGGGAAATTGCTCAGGGAAAGAGTCCCTGAGCTATATACCAAGACCTTGTCTCAAAAAGACCAAAATCAAACCAAACAAAACATCAGCTCAAACACAGTGATTCTTTGTCATTTTTTAAAAGATTTATTTTATGGATGAGTGTTCTATCTGCATATACACCTGTATACCAGAAGAGGGCATCAGACTGCACTAGAGACAGCTGTGAGCCACCATGTGGGTGCTGGAAACTGAACGCGGGTTCTACGGAAGAGCAGCCAGTGCTCTGAACTGCTGAACCATCTCTCCAGCCCTGCCAACTTTTTTTTCAAGTGTATCTCACAGCTGTAATTTTTTTTTTTAAAGAAAAAGTTCCAGGAGCCTTTTGTCTGAATAACTATACACATAAAACCAGTCAGAGAAGTCACCAAGGAAGTGATGGTCCCGCTTCATTATTGTTTGCCTTTTGATCTTTCATCTAAGTACTTCTTCTATGTTCTAAAGTTAGACATTTATTTTGGTCATAAATGCAACCCAAATGTGAATAACAAATAGGATTTTTTTTAAAATCTCCCCTCCATAGTCCTATAGGTAGAAAAAAAATTACTAATTTACCACATATTTGGCCATGGCTACCTCACACACTGTAAAATGGTCTTCTGAAACCCTTACTGAACTATAGCTCATCCAGTTAGAGCAATCCTAAAGAGTGCTTGATCTCATGGGTACTCTAAAGGTGAGGGTCGTGACTGGCATGGACGCCACTGAGAGGTCTTCAGCAAACTGAGGACCACTGGGGAACTGGAGAGGCAAATTTTGTTAACATGACAGCAGGACAACAGGTCCTTAAATTAAAGCTCAGATGCCACCTGCCGTGGCTTGAATGAGCAATGGCTCCCAGAGGCTAAGGTACTGAACACCTGGTCCCCGCTGCTGCTGCTGCTATTTGGGAAGGTTATGGAGTCTGTGGGAGGTACAGTCTTTGGGAGGAAGTACATCATCGGTGTGTGGGCTTTAAGCCTCTTCTGTTTGCCCTCTCTGCTTATGTCCTGTTGAGATTTGATTTCCCACCATGATGGACTGTCCGTCTGGGACCATAAGCCCCTCCAAACACTTCCTTCTATAAGTTACTCCATCATGGTATTTTATCACAGCATAAAAAGGAACTGATATGCTACCCAGAACAGCACAGCTGACTCAACCATGGACAGTGGCCCATTTCTTGTTGCCAGGGTGGCTCCTGGTAAGGAACCATGAGTGATAAAGTCACAGGGATCTTTCCCTGAGTGGAATCACACACACTACAGCCACCACAGAAAACAGACCTCCCCAACTGTAAAGGTTGGTTCCCACTGTGGAGTTAACAGCTGTCAATCATATCATAATCTACAGTTTACACCATCTCAGAATTCCAAAAGCCTTTGACTGCTTGAACAATTCTCCACCTATGGTACCAAAGTCATCCACCATTTGCCAAGGCTAAGGCTCTCACGTATTCCTCCATCTTAATTCCAGCCACGTGGGTCAAAGAACTACAGTTCTGAAAATATTCAGTCTGACAAGCTTTTCAGCTACTTAGTCCACCTATTCTTTTTTGGTTTTGTAATTGTGTATTGTATATGCACTCCTGCGTGTGGTGATATATTGTGTACCCCAACAAACTTGCCTGAGGATCAGAGGACAGAGCCAGCCACTAGATTAGACACAGACGTCAGGCAGTGGTGGCACACACCCTTAATCCTATCACTTGGGAGACAGAGATCCATTTGGATCTCTGAGAGTTCAAGCCAACACTGGAAACAGAGCCAGGCAGGGGTGGCATACACCTTTAATCCCAGTACTGGGAAGCACACACTCCTTTAATCCCAGGAAGTAATGTCTGGGCAGAGAAGGGTATATAAGGTGTCAGGAAACAGGAACTCACTCTCTTAGGCTGAGGATTTCATAGAAGTAAGAACTAGGGGCTGGCTGTTCTGCTTCTCTGATCTTTCAGCTTTCTTCACCCTGATATCTGGCTCTGGGTTTTTTATTAAAAGACCATCTAAGATTGAAACAACATCTGCGCACATGGGTGTGTACACCTGTGGAGGGAGGTGGCATTCACTGTCTCCCTACCTTATTTCCTGTCTTCGCCGCCTACAGCACTGGGATTACAGCATGTCTGTCTTCTTGACATGGGAGCTGAGATCTGAACTCAGGTCCTCCTGCTTTCCCAGCAAGTGTTATCCACTGAGCAACAGCTCTATCCCCTGGTTTCATAATTTCTTTTTACGTAGCGGATTGTGAAATAGTCTACTTATAGTGCTTTTGCTTCTTGAGACAGGTCCTATATAGTCCAGACTAGCCTCAAGCTGGGTCTTCTAGTCCGAAGCTCCCCAGTGAGTACTGGGGATGCAGACATGCTCCACCATGCACTTGCCTTAAGCCTACCATCTTAATTCTTCATCCTACTGTGATTTTTTTTCCCCATCAGTTCTGGTTTTGAATTTTTAAATTTATCTTCACCTTTTTATTATAAAATGACTTAAATGCATACAAAATTTGCATTAGTATAATCAATACCCATAGTCTCTTCACAGTCAATACTTTTCAAACCAATTGATAAATAAGTCTGTTTATACAGCACATACAAACACATACATGTTTTGTTGAACTATCTTTTTAAAAAAGATTTTTATGTGTATGAGTATTTTGCTTACATGTATGTCTATGCATGACATGGGTGTACATGCAGTGTCTGTGTAGGCCAGAAAAGGGGTAGTGGATCCCCCGGAACTGGAGTTAGATAGTTGTGAGCCATCATGCAGGTGCTGGGAACTGAACTTGGGTCTTCTCCAAGAGCAGTCAGTGTTCTTAACTACTGAGCTATCTCTCCAGCCCCATATCTTAACCTTTTAGAAGTCTGGGAGATCAAAATCACAGGGAATGAAAGTGCTCTGAGGAGTGTGACGCTGGGGCTGGAGGGACGGCTCAGTGTTTCTTCACCTGTTATTCTTGCAGAGGATCTGGGTTCAGTCCCCAGCATCCACATGGTGGTTCACAACTACAGTTCCAGAAGAACCAGTGCTTCTTCTGGTCTCTGTGGGCACCAGGCACCATGTGGCACACACACACACACACACAAAACACTCATACACATAAAGTAAAATAAAGTAAAGAAAGAAGTGGTGTGAAGTCCCCTGTAAACAGGAGCTCCTGGTTCAGGTGAGACGCAAGGACAGCCAAACAGTACTTACCTGCATTTTAAGAACATGTACATTTGATCCCTTCGCTTTCTTTCTAGGAATTTATCTGTTACTGCACCCCAACCTTTACCTCTGCTCAGGGTTCAGAGGTTCAGGCCAGGCTCTACCCCACCATGCAGCTTCTGAGAAAGCACAACAGAGCTGGAGTACAAATCCACTTTAATAATCTAATCCAGCATCAGCTAAGCGGAGATCCTCCCCTTCAGTCAAAGGGTGGAAGTCAAGCCTCGCCAAGGGGCCTCAGTCCACTATGAGGTTGCGGCTTACAGAGGGGAACAGCTCAAAGAAGCCCTAAAGTGAGAGGCAATGGGGGAATTAGTGAGTGACCAGACGCCGGAGTCCCACCACTCACCTCCCGTCGCCCTCAGTTCTAGTAACAGCAGCATCAAGCTTTCTACGCTTGAGATCCTCTCTTCCCTCAGCCCCTATCCCGCCAACCACTTCCTGAGGCCTTGAAAATGAGCAGTGGTATAGTGGAGTGTCCTTAAAGGTCCATGTGCTAAAGGCTTGCTCACCAGCCTGTGGCATGATTGGGAGGTAGTGTAACCGTTAAGTGGTGGGGCCTGAAGGGAAGAAGTTAGGTCACTTGGGATAAAGCATACTTTTGAGGGGACACTGGGACCCATTTCTACCACAGCCCCCCTCCCGCCACTGACAACTCTCAGGGGAGCAGACTCCTCTACCTCATGTTCTCACCATGATATCTGCTTTATCACAGGCCTCAAATTAACAAGCCAACTAGCCATGGAATAACGCCTCTAAAAGTGCGAGCCAAAACAAACACTGACTTCTTATAGACTGTTTATCTCACTTACTTCGTTAGAGTGATGGGAAGCTGAGACACAGACCCTTGTTGTTCTACCTAATAGCACCATAGCAAACAGCTCCAGCACCAAGGCTAGCCCCTTAAGGATGGCGAACAGGGTCAGGGGGAGTTACCTTGAAAAGGGTGAGGGTCTGGAGGACTCCAGTGGTACAGGCTGTCTCCCGAATAGAGTGCATAGCCAGCTGGGGGCTACCTAAGTCTAGCACCCGAAGCCCCAGCCGAGAAGCCAAGATAGGTCCAATGGTGGTCCCACAGGGGGAGTCATTCCGGACCATGAGGTCCTGGAGAGAGGAAGAGAGGTCATAAGCCAGGTATGCTCATTAAGATCAAGGAGGAAGCTGCCCCACAGCCACAGGGCTGGAAGATGATCTAGTTGTCTTTAAGTGTTTAACAACACTGTTTTGTTACCCTCACACCCAACCTGAACCCTCAATACACACAGGAAAACACACAAAGTAGCTTTAATGTAGTTTTAAAAGCTACTGCTGGGTTGGAAGTGTGGCTCACTTGGCTGAGTGCTGGCCTAGCATGTGTGAAGCCCTGGGTCTGAGCCCCGCAGTGCATACTCTGGGCATGGCAGTGCACACTTGTAACTCCAAGACCTGGGAGGCAGAGGAACAGGACTTTACAGCTCTATTCTGCTACACACTCAGTCTGAAGCTGCCATGGGCTACAGAAGACCCTATCGTAAAAAAACAAGGAAATCATAATATGATGCTAGATTTTAAGATTTTCTTTTAAGTATCAAACAGAACTATAAAATAAAAGCCAATTTTTATCAAATGGGAATTACAGTATTAACTCATGATTTAAAAAAAAAAAAACAAAACTTTTTTTTATCCTAGCAGACAAATCTGAGAAGGGAAATGAAAAAATGAGGCTGAAATTTAAATCTTAAAAGCAAGGTAACTTTCAAGTGTCATGTCACAGGGCATAGGAAAAGGCTCTCTCACTGGTCAAAGTCACAACAATTTGACCATCACACATAATAATTCCATGGATAGCATTCAATCAATGAACATTCACAATTTTGTTTGTTTTTCGAGACAGAGTTTCTCTGTGCAGCTTTGCGCCTTTCCTGGAACTCACTCTGTAGCCCAGGCTGGCCTCGAACTCACAGAGATCCGCCTGCCTCTGCCTCCTGAGTGCTGGGATTAAAGGTGTGCGCCACCACTGCCCGGCCCACAGTTTTGATAGTAAAAAAAGAAAAGCAGAGAAACTAATTTGTAATGACATTTGGGATAAAACTTCACCTTGAAAAAGGTTATTGAAGGCAAAGAATGAGCAATTATCTTGTTTTCCCATTAAGAATCATCTTTAAATTTTTTGTGTGCTATGGTACCTGTGTCAGGGGACAACTTGCAGGTATGAATTCTCCCCTTCCACCTTGTGGGTCCCAGACATCAAACTCGGGTTGCCAGGCTTTGTGGCAGATGATTTTACCCACTGGGCCATTTCTCTGGCCCAAGAATCATCTTTCATGATAACTAATCAGCCTGGATGATGGGGGCAGGTTCTACTTCACAGAATGGGAAGGTAAAGAATGGGGTGGGGGGTTGTCAGTCAGTTCTAATGTAATTGCTGATTAAGCAAGGATTATCAATTAGTGTTAAAAGGGGAGCTCACTGCTTGTACAGCTACTGTCCAGCCAGTGTTTGAAAAGAAGTAACAAATGTATCCAGTGATTTAATTTTACAAAGTTTAAAACAAATACACAGGAAAAAATCTGGAAGAATATATGCAACTCTAGTGATAGTTTTTTTCTTTTTTGAGACAGGGTCTTATGTATCCCTAGCTGTCTGGAACTTACTATGTAGACCAGGCTCAAAGTCACAGAGATCCATCTGCCTCTGCCTCATGAGTGGGGTGCTGAGATTAAAGACATGTGCCACCATGCTGGGCCCTCTGGGTTTGATGTTGATGTTGTTTTGTTTTTTTGAGATAGGGCCTCTCTGTGTAGCCCTAGCTATCTCGGAACTCACAGAGATCCACCTACCTCTGCCTCCTGAGTGCTGAGATTAAAGTTGTGCGCTACTACCGCCTGGCAGGACCTGGTTTTTTGGTTTTTGTTTTTTTGGGTTTTTTTGGTTGTTTTTTTGAGACAGGGTTTCTCTGTTTAACAGTCCTGGCTGTCCTGGAACTAGCTCTGTAGACTCTACTTTTCATGAACTACGGTTACAAATATGAGCTACCATAACTGGTTCAAATTTTGTTTTTCCATTTCTATTTGTCTTTTCTAATGTTCTAAAGTACACATGCCCTGCTTCTGCTGTAAACTATTAGGAAGAAGCCTATACTGTCTTCACAATATCTTAGGATATAAATGCTCTTCCAAGGCCTCAGAAGCAAACTGGCGCAGGTGAGCTTCCTCTCTTATACCCCTGCTCTCAGTCCTGGCCTCCTCTCCCACTACTAGGCTAACTCATTCCCATCCCCCTGCTCTCGGGTCCTGGCCTCCTCTCGCACTACTAGGCTAACTCATTCCCACTCCCCCTGCGGATCTTTCTGTTCTTTCCCTCTGGCTACGATGTTCTTCCGTAGATCTTCCCGGAGTACTTCTTTCTCAGTGGCTAGATCTCATTTTCTCCCAGAGGCCTCTCTATGAGTAGAATGGTCTGACATTACACAGGACAGGATGGAGACAATATAGCAAAATAGCCCTGTCTAGTCCTGCCTCCACCAGAACTGTGTATTGTCTGATACTGGACCACCTTGGCCCAGATCCCTGATGTAGGACTATGTATGTACACACACAGTATGACTGAGGACAATGATGGGTGATTTCAAGGCCAGAGGAAAAAAACAAACCGTTGGGGTTCTAGGCTCTCCAGTCCTAATATTCCTTCTTGGTTAGCATAGAAGACACAGGGAAAGTGGGTGATAGGTGGAAAAAAGGCAGGACGAAGCTACCAGGTGTCAGGAGTAATCCTTAGAGAAATCAGCAGTGGAGGGATCCTTATCACCCCACTTTACAGATGGGAACACTAAAACCCAGACAGCTTAGCAAACTAGGCTAAAGTCAGCACAACAAAACCAGCCATGTGCCGGGCGGTGGTGGTGCACGCCTTTAATCCCAGCACTCGGGAGGCAGAGCCATGCGGATCTCTGTGAGTTCGAGGCCAGCCTGGGCTACCAAGTGAGTTCCAGGAAAGGTGCAAAACTACACAGAGAAATCCTGTCTCGAAAAAACAAAAAACAAACAACAAAACCAGCCATGCACCTAGCTCTGTACCACAAACCCCTGAACTCATTTACTGGGACTCCCTCCGCTGAAGTCCATCTACTGTGCCCCCCACTCACTGAGGGCACACAGGTTTCTGTCTTCCTCCCGCTCCCTCCCCCAGGCCTTTCCAGAGAGGACACACACTCACCTGCAGGGGCACCCCGACTTGGCTGGCCACCTCTCGGATCAGAGCCTCCGACACTGCATTCGAGGCGTACCGCTGCTTGTTGTTCACCTTGATCACAGGGCCCTGGGAAGTCAGGGGACAGAGATGACGCGAGGCCCAGGGGGACCACACAGGCCAGGGACGGCCAGGCCACCCCATCCTTGGGAAGCATCTTACCTTATGGAACAAGGGCCGGTGGTTCTCTTCATGCTTATCCCTGTGAGAGGTGGTAAAGGTCAGGACAGCACACTGCAGTGGGGGCCTGTCAATACCTCCACCCTTCCAAGGCAGACAGCACTAATGGGTCAGGGCACTCTTTCCGACCCAGCCCTGCAGGTCCTCAAGGGCATTCAAAACAAACATTTCAGGCCAATGCTAGCCAGGAAAGGAAACAAGATTACAGACAAAGCCTACCTATACCTGGCTTAGGCAAAGACACATACCCACCTTAGGCAACACATGACTTTCACTAAGTCTGGCCTTAGGACAATCAAAAGGAAGACCCCCAGAACCTCCCAGGAGATGGAGAAGCAGGCAGGACCAGGAACCAGCCTGTAATGGGCTATGCTTGGCTCTCTAGCAGTGAGTACTGTCTGGTACGGAGACTCACGCATAGTTTGGGTGCACAGCATGGGCCATGTCTGCACTGATCATGAAGGACTTAGGTATGGCTTCCTCGAAGGCGGTCAGACGCTGAGGTGTGGCTGAGATGCGCCGTAGTACCAGCTCCGTCAGCAGAGACTGTGCTCCTTGGGCACTTTCTGACCCCACCTGGTGATGGCAAGAGATTTGACTCTGGGAATCAGAACATGGGCCTGGACACTGAGGTCAGTAAGAGGAGCCCAGTGTTCAGAACGGCCCAGTATCCTCCTGAGTCACTTGGTAGGGATTGGTATCCTTAGAAACTTTCCTATGCCCATCCAGGTCATTACTGAACATCTGACAGGGGACTGGGGCTAGACTAATTCCCAGTCATTTATAGTCTAGAAATAGCACTTACTGATGGGGTTTCCACACTGGTCCCCAACACTTACATCTAGGGCTCAGCAGGTGCCACAGCACCCTGGGTAATTTCCCTTGATGCATGTGACAAAGACTGTTAACTCTCCATGATATCTTTCATAACAGAAGACCCAAGCTGTAGCTATACAACTAACTACCCAGCTAGAGACATCATTCCCAGTCTTCCCTGTAGCTAAATGTGGTCACAGTAAGTTCTGTGAATGTAAGTAATAATGAATTCCATTTCTGGAGCACACTCTTGAAGACACAGGCATCTACTCTCTCTGCCCTCTCCTTTATTGCTGACTGGGTGTAGACAAGATAGCCAGAGATCCGACAGTCAAACACCCAGAGTAACAGACAAAAGACCTATCCTAACTGCTAACTGATCCTAGGGAGTTACATGAGAGAGAACTAGCTTCCTGTCAAGCTCCACTACAGCATCTCAAGTTGCAGCCAAACACACAGCTGAGGGCCTACTATGTGCCAAGCCACAGACCTGAAAGAATGACCTGCGTAGTGCCCCTGTCCTTGGGGTAGCAATACAGCAAGGCACACAGAGAATATGGGATATGGGATCCAGTTAGTAGCAGATCTATGCAGACCAGAAGGAACAACACGTGCCACGGACACACTGGCAGCTCTCCTTCCCCATCTCTAGGGCCCCAAGGGTGGCCCTGACTCACTCTGAGTCTGTCACCAGGCAGTTACTGAAGACTCCACAGAAGGACCTCTGCCCAGAACCCTCCACCTACCTCTTCATTGTCGTAGAGTGTGATCATGCGCACATGTGGTTCCCTGGCCAAAGAGGCAGGGGATGCACAGGAATCAATCAAAGCCTGGATGGGGAAGGAGACAGGGTCATCATCCCTGCCCTTTCGCTTCTTACAACTTGGCCTGCCAGTACCTGGGAGGGCATGCTGCCCTGCCAATGAAGTGGGCTGGGCTTTCAGCGACCTTTCTCTTGGGGCACTGCCTGGCAGGGGAGGGGCTTTCTGATAGGGTAAGTGAATCCACTCTCTCGGAACTTGGCTTTCACGCCTTCCCTTGCAGAAGGCAGGAGGACAACCCTGAAGACAGAAAGATGAAAATCCTGAGAGGACGATTACCAAGTTCATGCAAACTGATGGGCTTCTGTTAACAACCGCTCTAGAGGCGGCCATGAACCCAGCCGGTTGGCTCAGAAGCAGACACGTGTTGTAGAATATTACTTCAAGGTGTGTTACTTTTGTTTATGCTCTGGAACGTTTGTTTAATGATGCAAAGATGCGTGTGATTAAATAAAATTCACCTGTGGTCAGGAGGCTGCACCAGCAGCTAGCTGACAAGAAGTGGTAGGGAGGAGCCAGGTGAGAAAGGGTTTATAAGGAGGGGTGAGGAGTTGCAGGAGGGCTTTTTGGAGAACTCGAGCAAGGAGAGGAGGTGAGCTACTTGCTATTGAGCCTCTGAAGAGCAGAACTGCACCTTAATCTTTGAGTCTGGAGTTCTTTAGAGGGAGAGAGGTTTAGTTAAGTTCCCTTCGCAGCTCTGCGAGAGTTGGAGGTGGCCTAACCAGCTGCAGTTGCTGATTCAGATGCTGTGGCTTAAAGAGCAGCAACCACTTAAAAACAACACACACGGACCCCAGTTCTGTAGTAACTACCCAAACCTATCTCCAACCACAAGCCAAGCAGGAAAAGGCAAGTCGGAAGGCAGAGGAAGGGTGAAGGGGGGGTAGAAGGCTGAGGAATGGCCTGACTAGGGTAGAGAGAAGGTGGAGACCATGAAGGTGAGCAGGAGGTTTAGACCGCCTACTGAGGTCCCAAGGAACACAGAGCTGAGAGGAGAAAGAGGCAGGAGGCAGAAGGCAGAAAGAGAGAAGCAGAAGGAAGTGAGAGGTACTGTCTTTCATGGTGGTGAAGACTTTCTTTTCAGGCGGAGGTTGTTAATCTAAGGAAAAGTGGCAGACTGGGGGAGGAAAAGACGACAAGGCACACCTGTCAGCTTTCCCATACCTCAGGCTCCTGGTCTCAGACCACACAGGAATAGTAACGTCAAGGCTGCAGCACTTGGGCCCTTCCCAGCACCAGCCCAGTGAAGAAGGAAGGCCTGGTTAAGTAGCCATCTCTGGCCACCTCCTGGGGCTTGAGGGAAAAGCCTCCATCTCAACTCTTAAGTGCCCATCTCTCGTGGGTATGTGCTGCCTGGAGTGCTCGGGCTCCTCACCTGCAGGGCGCAGAAGCAGCTGTGCAGATTGTCCAGTCGGGGAGCAAAGATGAACTCTTCATAGGCTCCACCCAGGACCTAGAAAGACAGGACCAACACCCTGATCTAAGTGCCCAGGCCCTCACCCATTTCTCCCTGTTCCCAAGGGCCAGAGCAACTACTCCTGACTGTTGGCTTAGGAAACTGTCCTTGCTGTTCAGCTCAGAATGAAGGCCACGAAATGGTGACCTACAGCATCGTACCAGTGGGTCAGGTGAAGGGAGGGCTAAGTGGCCACACGCGAGCATGCACATGCGCGCACACGAAAAAAAGCAAGCTGGTGGTGGTGCACTTTAATCCTAGCACTCAGGAGGCAGAAGCAGACAGAGTTCAAGGTCAGCCTGGCCTACAGAGCAAGTTCCAGGACAGCCAGGGCTACACAGAGAAACCTTGTCTCAAAAATGCCAAGTAAAAGGAAGAAACCAGCTAACAGAACTAAGGATCTAGATTTGGCAGTCCTCTACATTAGCAGCTGGGAGGTGTGAGGCCTCTTACTCAGAGGCTCAGAACCAGTCCTGGTCAAAGCAGACAGGGAGCACACAGAGCAGAAACTGCAGGCCCCACTTCACACCTCACACACTGAGGATCCAACCCTCCTAGAAATGAGCGCCCCATGGCCCAGATCTCTGCTTCCGCCCCTTTCCTATCGACAGATCCAGATTCCTGGCTTTTGTTCTCAAAGGTTCAGTCCCAGGGCATCAGGACTTCCACCCAGTTCCGCCCATTGAGCTACAGGATCCCAAAGGTCCCCACACCCTAATCAAGTTCCCGTAGTTGGGTCTTGGTGGGGTGGCGGGGGAGGGGGTTCTGCTTATCTGGGAACTCCTGAAAGCAGAGGAGGTAAAATCTACTAGGAGAATAGGATAAGACTGACAGAGGGGCTAAGTGCTGCAGGGGATATGCTGTGGTGGGCTGGCCACAAAATCCTACAGCCACTCCTTACTGCAGGCTGGGTGTCTGCCAGGCAGAGCTCCATCTCCATGATGCTCTCAGGACTCAGCCCCAGATGGGTACAGAGCAGGGACATGAGGACTGAATGGTGCCGCTCATCCTGCAAGGCAGAAGACATTGGAAGGAGGCCCCTTCCTAGGGGACTGGTCTGTTCCCACTCTGCCCACCCTCCCAGGAGCAGGGGAGCTTCTTACAGCAGCGCTGAGAGGCCCTGGTTCAGGGGTCCCTTTCTCCAGCTCTTCCTGAACTGCTGTGGCAAGAATAGGGACTCTGTGGGGAAATGGGTTGAGAGAAGAGGGTAGGGCAGCCATGATTAGGCCTCTCCTTGTCCTCCAGTTTCCGGCCCACTCTCCAAATGGACAGAAACTAGATTCCAAAAGTGGAACTTGATGGTGGCCACTAAGAAGTGGTCCTCTGGGTCCAATGGGACCCCTGTCACCTGGTACCATACCCCACCCTCACAGTCCTTGGTGTAGACTCACAGATGCATCTCTGTGTTGGGCCCAAAGTTCTCATTGACATTTCTCTGCAGATGGATGGCCAGATGTGGGATGCGCAGAATGGGCCGCTCCACATGTACAAGCCGCTGCTCCAGCCGACCTGAAGTAGGGCACTATGGCCAACTGGCCAGGTCAGAACTGGGCACCTCCCAAATCCAACTGACTAAATCCCTCACTAAACCCAGAATAACCAAGTCTCCCCTTCCCCACGGGGACTCTTCACTGGTGCCCTGAAGGAATGTGACATTCAATCTTCCGGCTGCTGAAGTGAGAACCTTCCCAGTTCCTACGCCCTCTATACCACCTTGATAATGACTCTTCCAGCCAAAGTCAGATCCCGGTCAAACCACGTGCTCCAGATTCCACCACCATAGGTCTCTACACCGACCTGGTGGAAGCCCACCTGGCTTCGCCGAGATCTGCGTTTCACCTGGGCATAGAAGAAAGAGAATGTCTGGATGACAACATCTGGAGGTGAGACTCAGGCAATTGACACGTTATACAGAGCAAGTATCACATCTGTTGGCTGTGGGAAGTGTGTGTGAGGAGGGCACAGGGTGGGTCTACCTTCTTTCCTATACCTGGGGATAGGGTGTTCCAAAAAGTCCCTTCTGAATCTCTTCATTCCACAGTCCCCGCCACCTCCCTTCAGCCCAGCAGAGCCTTAACTCCTTACCCGGAGGCAGGGACTGTCCGTGTGAGCCCCAATGAGGCTGAAGCCATTGCCAGGAACATACTGGCCCCCCACAGCAAAAGCAATGATGGAGGAGGAGTTTCTGGTTAGGAAGTACTGGAAGAGAGAGTTGAAAGACACGGGTGTGAGTTGCTTAATCACATGGAACACGGGACTTCGAAACAGCCTCTGTCCCCAAACTGTCCTAGTACCTTGTTTTCTGGTAAGATATCCCAGCCTTCTGTTTCCTTGAGTTCGCGGAAGCCAGCCTGGAGGAGGCGGCTGCGACACTCCGCCACGACTGTAGAAAAAAAGGACTCTCATAGCGAGGGAAGTTGGTCAGGTCACTCCCATTCCTAGCCTGCCTAACCCAGGCCACCTACCATGGAAAGGTGAGGGACTCCGGTTCACGAACTTGAGGAGCTCCTTGGCTGTGGCCTGGATTGCCTCTTTCCGGGCTCTGCCGTTCATGGCCACCTAAGGGGAGGAGGGGGCGCTGAAGCTGCTGCCAGGTCTGGGACCACTACGGTCACCCGAGCTCCGAGGATCCACCCCGCCCCCCTAAAAAAAAAAACCGAGAGCTCCGAGGCTAAGACCTCTGCTTCCGCCCCTTTCCTAGGCGACAGATCCGGATTCCCCGCTCGACCGCTCAGTGCTCAAAGGTTCAGCCCCAGGGCGTCAGGACTGCCACCCAGTTCCGCCCCTCGAGCCGCGGGATCCAAGAGGCCCGCCCCCTAAGCAGTGATTAGGCCCGGGCCCCCTAAACCCCATCCCACGCCCCGCCCAGCCGGGAGGTCCCGATTCGAACTGAAACTCCAGCTCCGCAGCGGTCCTCGGATCCGAAAACGCCACTAGCCGGCGCGCCGCCGTATCCGGAATCAAAGCACTACTTCCCCGGTCCCCCCCACCCCCCGCGTCCCAGTCCGTCACTGGAAACCCCTTCCGGCCCCGGGAAGGTCGGGCCACCGCGGAGGGTTTCAGTTTTTACTTGGAAACCAGAGTACGCTCGCCCGTCGCAGCGCCGCGTTAAGCTTAGCTCCGAAAGGGGCGCGCGGCCGGGGTCGGGCGGCCGGGGTCGGGCGGCCGGGGTCGGGCGGCCGGGCGGCAGCCACCCACCTGCATGGCCCCGCTACGCTCTTCCCGAGGGGTTGGGCTTCGGCCCGCCCCCTGCCTCTCCGCTCCTCCCTCCTCGAGCAGGCCTCGCCCTCGCCTCGCTGTGTGCTCCGCCTCTCGCCAGGCCGCACCGGGTGTCCGCCTCTACCAGGCCTCGCCCCGCCCCCGCCGCCCCGCGAGCTCCGCCCCCGCCGGGCCGCGGTCGGGTTCCGCCCCACCCACCCCCCCACCCCCCCGCGCTTCTCGCTCACTTCCCATCAGGCCTCGTTCTAACCACGCGGACGGCTCCGCTCCAGTCAGGCCGCGCCCCGCCCCCGCTACTCCGCGAGCTCCGCCCCTGTCAGGACGCGTTCCGGTTCCGCTCCCGCCTCTCGGCCACCCCTCCCCCTCTCCCCCAATCAGGCCGAGTTCTGACCACGTGGACTACTCAGCCCCAATCAGGCCGCGCCCCGCCCCCAATGCTCCACTAGCTCCGCCCCGTCAGGTCTACCTCTCCTGGCCCGGCCCCCGCTGCTCCTCTAGCTCCGCCCCGTCAGGCCTGCCTTGCTAGGCCCCGCCCCTGCTGAGCCTCTCGCTCCGCCCCCATCAGGCGGAGTCCTCTGGGCGCTGACCGCTACGCCCTTCCCTTTGTCAGCAGCCTGGCGTTCAGCTCCTGGAGCATCCTAGACAGCGCCGCCCACTGCGGCAGCAGGGCCCTCTAGCGCCCTGGAGGTGTTAGCACAGCCGTTGACCTGTGGGTCCTAGGGGGACAATAAAGGAGGGCTCAGCACAGCCCCCCCTTATAATAGGAGCAGCATGGTTAATGGTCGTGGGGCACCATGAGCTTCTGTTATGATAAACGTGTTATGGCGTCTAATTCTGTTTTCCTATCCGTGTGATTTTACTGTCAGCATTTTATAGATGAACTAATAGAGTGAGGAGATTACCTGTCCCTAGTTACAGATGGCGCAGCTGGGCTTTGGACTCCATGAATTTGTTTGCAGAAGCCTGGAACAACTGCCACGGGCTTCGCAGGTCTTTTCTGTCGTTCTTGGTTAAATGTTATGCTATCCTGTAGGTCTCTGAGGGACACAGAAGTCAATGACCTATTCAAGATCACACGGCTGTTTAAGTGGCCCCGGGGATTTGATTTTGATATCCATGCTTTTTTTCTTTCTTTCAGACAGGGTCTCACTCTAGTTCACGCTTTTCTGGAACTCACTATGTAGCCCAGGCTGGCCTCATCTGTGGCAATCCTGCCTCAACCTCCCAACTGTTGGGATTACAGGCATGAGCCACCACTACCGGCTCTTTTTACTTCTTAAAATGATAGAAGGGGGGGGGGGAGCAGATTCCATATATTCTTGGAGGCAATTCCAATATTTTATTTCCATGTCAAGAGTGATGTGGTGTAATAATCTTTCCAGAGATCACAGGTCTCTGGGGGCATCTGCCACGTTTATACTTGGGATAGGAATGGTCAGGGGTTGAGAGAGATTCTGAAAGGGTCCTTGCACCCTCACTGAAAACGGGGCAGTTTCAAGATACACTCAGTGGGTGACAGACTACATCTGTGTAAAAATTGCTTAACTATTCTTTGGATATCGTTGTACCCCTACTGACTTGTACAATTAATTCTTGTTAACAATTATAGAAGTAGTGTTATGTATAAAGCTCAGTGCTGAGTGGAACAGGAGGAGGATATCTGTTCTCTGAGAGTCTGTTTCCTTGACGGAGGGGCTACATTCTGAGCTGTTGAGATCCGAAAGAGGGTATAGTCAGTTCTCCATGTGAGTGAGTTCTGCATCCTTGAATCCAACTAAGTGTTTGGGGCAAGTCCTGTATATTAACCAAGTAGAAACTATAAACATATTTTTAAAATATGTTTTTGAGAGATACTATTAAACTGCCAGGCATGAACATATGAAAGACTCTATCTCATGTCACCCAAGGAAATGCAAGTTTAAAATGATGTGCCATTTTTAATTGGTAAGATTAACAAAAATGGAAATGGTTGGCAGTGCCAAGCATTGGGAAAGGCTTGGGGTAATACTTGTCTTTATATCCAATGTTCTGCAATGTAAATATTCCATATGGCTGCTTTCAGGTTATGAACATGATGTCACTGAACAGAGTTGGGAAGAAATGCACAGAAGCAAGTCACTGTGTGTGCTTCTGGCAGACGGATGCTTTGGACGTAAATAACCTCTACAGCAGAAATTTTAAAATGCAGTAAAATTGTTGAAAACTGATGGTTTTAAATTTTTATTATCTCTGCAATATAATTTGTGTAATTATACATCTATATACTATAATGTTTTAATGACTGCTGCATTTAACAGCAGGATCACCAAATCCTTGGGAGGCTGACAGTCATTTCTCATGAACTAGTCTAGCTCAGTGTTCTTCCTGCACTCACTATCTTCGCTATGAAAAGTACTGTCATAAGGCACCAGGCTGGGCCACCAGGTCAGGATATTTATGGACTAGGAGCCCCTTGTGGCTAGACCAAGCTAAAATTACTGGGGTTTGAGATATGCTCACACCAGTAACAAAATAAGATAAGAGGGCATCATTTCCAAGGAAAAACTTTGCCCCATCAAATGCTCTCAATAAGTCCCAAGAGTTTTCCTAAATGTCAGCAAGGGCATGGCACTCTCACGCTCTTGGGTTCTTGGAAACCAAACCCTGGGATCTCCCCCGGCTTCACTTGCTCTGAGTTAACCTAAAAAGCACTCATTTGGGAGCTCGTGCAGCTGAGCCGTACTGACTTGCCCACCAGCTTTGCTGTGACACCGCTGACATTAGGGTTGTGATGATAGTTGCTTAGGTTACTTTGCAGAAACTTGAAGCCGCTTTTGTGGAAAACATGGACTCTTCACGTGAGCTTCAGATCAATTTACTTCGTGACTTACATGGGACAAAAGTCTTGGCGTGTCCTTCATATTCTATCTGTCCCTTTTGTGTTTGGAACCTTAGGTCAGATTCTATTTGGCATGCAGATATCGATCACTTTAAAATGTTTTCTAGGGCTGGAATGATGCCTTGAGTTCCATCCTGGAGTCTATAAGGCAGAGAGCGAACTGACTCCTGGAAATTGTCATCTGTCCTCATGTTTGCTGTGGCATGAGCAAGTCCACACTCACACACATACACAAGTCCATCACACACACACACACACACACACACACACACACACACACACACACAAATCATGCAAACTTTTAAGTTGTCTAAGACTATAATACATGTGGTGATATATTGTGTACCCTAACAAAGTGCCTGGGGATCAGAGGACAGAGACAACCACTAGATTAGACACAGAGGTCAGGCAGTGGTGGCACACACCTTTAATCCTATCACTAACAAGGCAGAGAGCTCTCTGGATCTCTGTGAGTTCAAGGCCACACTGGGCTACATGAGACTGATCCAGTATAGAAACAGAGCCAGTCAGTGGAGGCACACACCTTTAATCCCAGCACTTGAGATCTCATGCCTTTGCTTGGGAAGCACACATGCCTTTAATGCCAGGAAGTAATATGGCAGGGCAGAGAAAGGTATATAAGGCGTGAGGAAACAGGAATTCACTCTCTTAGGCTGAGGATTTTGTAGAGGTAAGAACTAGTGGCTGGCTGTTCTGCTTCTCTGATCTTTCATCTTTTGCCCTGATATCTGGCTCTGGATTTTTTATTAAAAGACCATCTAAGATTCGAACAACAAATAGAGGATTAGCTCAGCCTGTTGCCATTAGAGCTGCTTTGAGTGTCTTACACGCTGACCTTGTCCTCGCTGCATGGCTCAAGCACCTGCACTTCCTCAGCCTTATCAGAAGGTTCAGACCAAATCATGGGGCCAGGACATTGAAGTGACAGTGAGTAAGTCAGTGGTTTCTGGGTTAAGTCACCACACATTAGCCTGCAAGCCACAAGACCAGAATGTGTGCACGGGAGGGAAAAGGTGTTCTGAAATCTTTCCCATGACCAATGGGCAATTACCACACCTTAATCCATCCCAGAAAATCAATGAAAGTCTGCTGCTCGCTTCTGTTCAGCCAACAGCAGCCCTGATGTCCCTTTCAATCACTGCTCCGCATGCCCCGTTGGCTCACGCTGAGGTTGGCTGGCTCAGTCTGAAATTATAACAAAGATGCCTTGCTTGCCTATCTTATCCATAATATATGGTTTGGTATCCCTCTATTCCTCGTTTTCTGCCCCCTTTCCATGTATGTATATATGTATGTATGTATGTATGTATGTATGTATGTATGTATATATATGTATGCATGCATGTATGTATGTATGCATTTTTGAGACAGGGTATCACCAAGTAGTCAAAACCACTCTTGGATTCATATGTAAACCATGCTAACTTTCAACTCACAGTGATCCTCCTGCCTCAGTTTCCCCAACCCTAGAATTATAAGGCTTGGTCTTATTTCTTTTGTTACTATGTCATAGGCTCTCCATCATCTGGTGTCATGTTGATCCACATGATCAGTAACTGGGACATTTCTAGAAATGGAGAAAATCAGTTTACCACCAGACATGAGACATTTCTAGATTTCATTTTTTTTTTTTCAGAGCTGAGAACTAAACCCCGGTTGTCATGAATGCTAGATGAGCGCTCGACCACTGAGCCCCACTTCCAGCCCGATTTTACTGTTGTTGAGACAGTATCTGACTATGTGACTCAGGCTAGCCTGGTGGCCACTCTGTAGACCAAGCTGGTCTTGAACTCTCAGTTCTTCTGTCTCAGCCTCCTGGGCACTGGGATTGTGAGTGTGCACCACTGTGATGAGCTTAGATGATCTGAATGAACGTTAAAGATGCAGTGTTTCAGAGTTCTGTGCTACAGAAACCAAACCAAAACAACTCCTTAGGCCAATTCTTATGTATTATCACCTGAGAAATGGTTTCAGATTACATTGCTGAGTAAAAAGAAAAGCGATTTCTAAAATGTTTACTAGGCAAATAAATACATTTGGGTAAAATGATACATAATGAACTCAATTTCTAGAAAAGTGTCTATATGTATACACAAACAGGCTCGGAAGGAGAGCAGAAGCCTATAGATAAGGGATTATAGTATGGGCGTGAGGTTGGGATGGACAAATCAGAATGACTGTAAGACCAAGAAGTTTCTTAGTCATTCCTGCCCTCAGCCTTCTGAGCAAATCCTCCTCACCAGCACTAGCTGGTGTTTATAATGTCGCCATTATTCATCCTTCATTTTGATTTAACAAATATTAAAGTGCAAATACCTGGGAGTTGGCATAGCAATCAATTATACAGCTCATTGGGAGTTGATACAATATGCAAGTCCTTTCTAGTCCATCAGCTTATTAGAGGAGCCGCCTGAGCGGTAATGTGCCCCGTGATTGTTAAGGGTGATTTGTGACTTGGGAGAGCAAGCGATACTGTAAGGAAGAGGGTGTGTGTGTGTGTGTGTGTCTGAATCCTACCTTATCTGCTAAAATGGGTATGGTGAGGGGCTGAATGAGATGATTTGATTCCTATTGATGCCTACACAGGGATATCTCACTGGTGACAAACACATTGTTCCAATGAAGAAATCATTTGCTTCAGGATAATATGATAGGAACTTGCATAGTCAGTACAAATTGTCTTCTTACAGGTTTCCTGGGTGGAGGACGCTTTAGTTTCAAACATAAGACTTCTGCTCAAGGCTTATTTGATTCAGGACTCAATTGATAACTACAGATCCCAGATATCCTAAGGAGCGTAACTAACTCAGGAATGATAATTTTGAATCAACTATGTTCTAGGAGGGAGGCTTAAAAAATATTTATAGTTTAGATGATTCACCCCAGTTTTTATGTGTATGGGTATTTTGCTTGTGGTGCCAAAGAAGGTCAGAAGAGGGTGTTGGATCTCCTGGGACTGGAGATACGAGCCATTCTGTGGGTACTGGGAACTGAACCCAGGACCTCCGGAAGAGCAGTCAGTGTTCTTAAACACTGAACCATGCCGGGCGGTGGTGGCGCACACCTTTAATCCCAGTACTCGGGAGGCAGAGGCAGGAGGATCTCTGTGAGTTCGAGGCCAGCCTGGGCTACAAAGTGAGTTCCAGGAAAGGCGCAAAGCTACTCAGAGAAACCCTGTCTTGAAAAACAAAACAAAACAACAAAACAAACAAACAAACAAACAAACAAACAAACAAAAAAACCACTGAACCATCTCTCCAGCCCCAGAATGTTTCTTTTGATATGAATATTTGGGGTGACAAAATAAAGTCTAGCCAGATGGTGGTGGTGCTCCTTTAATCCCAGCACTTGGGAGGCAGAGGCAGGTAGATGTCTGAACTCAAGGCTAACCTGGTCTACAGAGTGAGTTCCAGGACAGCCAGGGCTACACAGAGAAACTCTGTCTCGAAAAAAGAAAAAGAAAGAAAAGAAATTCTGGAGATAAGGTAGGGAAACCTTCAGAAAAAGGGGACAGGGCTCTGGTCACCTGTCTTCTACACTAGGACCGGGGGCTGCCCTATCTGTTCCTCTCTTCTGATGTCTTCCTGATCCTCCGTTGTGTGGGCATCCCCATGCACACCTCTGCAGGCCCCCTGGCCTCTGGGATCTGCTTACTTCCTAAACAACACAAAGCACGAAAACCCAACCCTGACGGCGCCTGGAGTCTCAGCTGCTCCATACCTGTGTCTGTCCACACCCACGTGGCTGGAGAAACCCACAGCCACGCTGACTGCCCTCACTTGGAATTCGATAGCCTTCAAGGGGTTCTTTGTCCTGCTCAGAGCTCCTTCCTACTTACTGGGCCTCCTAGGAGTTCCTTCTTCCTTCCCCATAGAGGACAGTTCCATCCAATGTCCTGCCCTTTGCTGCTGGTTTTCCTATGAAAACAGAAGCCTTCAAAGAGCATGTGGTTCTTGTTTCTGTGGGGGAGCCATCTGTGTGTCACCCCCCTCTTCCTGCATACAAGGTTCCCCTGCTTCCTTCCTATCTTTTTTTATTTTTAAGTGTGTATTTTTTACTTTTTTGCGTATGTATGTATGTATGGTATGTGCGCATGGGTGTATGATGTGTGTTCAAATGAGTGTGGGTGGACATGTGTGCAGGTGCACATATACGTATATGCACAGACCAGAGATCGATATCAGATGTCTTCCTCCACTGTGGAAGCATGGTCTCTCACTGAACCTGGAGCTCACAGATGAGGCTAATCTGACTAGCCAGCTTGCCCCAGGGAGGCCCTGTCCCTGCATCCAGAGCTCTAGAATTGCAGGCAAGCTGCTATGACAGCCGAGCCTTTTTACGTGTGTGCTGGGGACCTGAGCTCCAGTGCTCATGCTTGCATAGCAAGTGCCTTATCCTCTGAGCCATTTCTCCATCCTGCTTCTTACTTTCTTCAGGGTAAAGCCTCACTTCCTCTTCCTGTGAGCAGCCTGAAGTAACCTGTGAAGATGGTTGGCTACTCTCCTTACCCAGAAAACCTGACAAAATCATGTAAATCAAGAGGTCCAAATCTTCACGTTCACTTGAAGAACCCCCGAGAAACTGCCCAGGCCATCAAGGGTATGCATATCCAAAAAGCCACCAAGTATCCACAAGATGTCTCTTTAAAGAGGCAATGTGTGCCGTTCAGGAAGTATAACAGTGGAGCTAGACACAGGGTCGGTGGCCAAAAAAGAGCACTGAATTTTTGCTGCACGTGCTTAAAAATGCAGAGAGTCATGATGAGCATAAGGGTTTAGATGTAGAGGCTCTGGTTATTGAACAGATCCAGCGCACAGAGACCTAAGATTCGCCGATGAACCTACGGAGCTGGTGGCGGGATTAACCCGTACGTGAGCTCCCCCTGACACAGTGAGAGGATCCTCACTGAAAAGGAACAAATTGTTCCAAAGCCAGAAGAGGAGGTTGCGCAGAAAAAAAAGGTATCCCAGGAGGAGGGCTGGAGAGATGGCTCAGAGGTTAAGAGCACTGACTGCTCTTCCAGAGGTCCTGAGTTCAATTCCCAGCAACCACATGGTGGCTCACAACCATCTGTAATGAGATCTGGTGCCCTCTTCTGCGTACATAATAAATAAATAAATCTTTAAAATGTTAAAAAAAAAAAAAAAAGATATCCCAGGAGGAACCGAAGAAACCAAAACTTATGGCATGGGAATAAACGCAGCCTCAAACAGATGCAGATAAAAGTAAAAAACAAAACAAACCCAAACAAAACGGTAAGGCCTCACACTCTTCCTCTCTCTCCTGCATTACCAGCCTCCACAGCTCTAGGGTGTAGAACAAATACTACAGCTTCACCAACTAAACAAAAATAATCTAGACATCGAGATGGCTCAGCAGTAAAGGCACTTGCTACCGACCTTGGTGACCTGAATGCAGTCCTGAGACCCACATGGTAGAGGAGAGTACTCCCAAAAGGTGTGATGGCACACGCCTTCAGTCCCAGCATTCAGGAGGCAAAGGCAGGCAGATCTCTTTGAGTTTAAGGTCTGCCTGGTCCACATAGTGAGTTCCAGAAAGGCCAGGACTACATAGAGAGCCTTTGTCTTAAGAAACCAAAATAGGGGCTGGAGAGATGGCTCAGAGGTTAAGGGCACTGGCTACTCCTCCAAAGGTCCTGAGTTCAATTTCCATGGTGGCTCACAACCATCTGCAATGAGATCTGGTGCCTTCTTCTGGCCTGCAGGCATACATGCAGGCAGAACACTGTATACAAAATAAATAAATAAATCTTAAAAAAAAAAAAAAAAAAGAAAGAAACCAAAATAAACAAACAGAAGTTGTCCTCTGACCCCCCCACACTAGTGCTGGGGCACGAGCGCCTTCACACATACAGTGAGTAAATAAATGTAAAAAGGATCAAAAGTGAAAATAGTACTGGACAGATGGCTCAGTGGCTAAGAGCACTGATTACTCTTGCAGAGGACCCCAGTTCAGTTCCCAGTACCCACATGGTGGCTCACAACTGTCTGTAACTCCAGTTCTAGAAGATCTGAGGTCCTCTTTTCCCTCCTAGGTTATTGCATGCATGCGGTACATAGACATGCCCACAGACAAGCACCCATACATATAAAATAAAAATAAATCCTTTTAATAAATACAAATAATTCTCTCACCCCCATCCTCCAACGATGGCCCTACTTTTCCGTTCGCTTTTGGGTCAATCTCTTTGGAAAATAGTTACAAGCCTCCTGTCTCAACTATCCCTCATTCAGCTGCAAACTCTTTGGAGTGACATTTTCACCTCAATCACTGCATCAATACTTCTCTTGTCAAGGTCAAAAACAAGCACCACGGACACAGAATCCAGCGGTCCATTTTCAGTCCTCATCATACTTGACCCACAAAGGCCACATCTGCCAGTCAGTCGCTGTCTGTCCTTCTTGGAAACTCTCAGCACTTGGCTCCCAGGCAAGTTACCCTTCTAGCTGACTTCTCCTTTAGTCCCTTTCCCAACTCTTCCCAGTCATCCCAGCTTCAAGTGGAAGCCTGTGGTGGTGTGAATGGCCCCCAGAGACTCATAGTTTGCATAGTTCTCGGTTGATGAACTGTTTGGGAAGGATGAGGAGGCGTGGCCTTGTTGGAGGAGGTGTGTCACGGAGGGTGAGTTTTGAGGTTTCAAAAGCCCAGGGCCAGCCCCAGGGTTTCTCTCTGATGCCTATGGATCAGGATGTAAAGCTCGCAGCTACTTCTCCACCACCATGCTTGCCTGCTGCCATGCTCCCTGCCACGATGACAATGGACTAACCCTCTGAAGCTGTAAGCAAGCCTTCGGTTAAATGTTTTCTTTTATGAGGGTCACCTTGGTCATATCATCTCTTCACAGCGATGGAACACTGACTAAGACAAAGTCTTAGGCTGCGTTCTTAGAAACCCACATGCTTTCACCCCTTGCCTGATCTATTCCAACCTCATGGCTTTAATTAGTGTCTATACCTTGACAATTCCCAAACTTACCAATCATCTATCCCAGATGCTTCATCTTCTAAACTGCAACCCCACACAACCATCTGTTTATTGAAAATCTCCACGTGTACATCTAATGGGAATCTCCAGTCTCACATGTCTAAATCTGAGTTCTGAGTTCCCCTAAAATGACTCCATCTGTTCTTTTTTTTTTTTTTTTTTTTTTTAGTTTTTTGAGACAGGGTTTCTTTGTGTAGCCCTGGCTGTCCTGGAACTAGCTCTGTAGACCAGGCTGACCTTGAACTCAGAGATCCACCTGCCTCTGCCTCCTGAGTGCTGGGATTGAAGGTATGTGCCACCAGTGCCCAGCTCCATCTGTTCTTTCTTTTACTGTAGCATGGCTATTTTTTCTGCGCTTGACCAACCCTGGGCCAGAACACTGTGGCAACCTATAGGAGGCTGAGGCCTGCAATTATGGTGATGGCACAAAATTTTTCCCTGAGATTCCAACTACTGTTCCCTCCACCCCAGCTACAGTTAACCTTAGATATGCTAACAAGAGGCCTGAGGAGATGACTCAGTGCCCAACTAAGAGAGCTCTTTGCTGCCCTTGCAAATGACTCAGGTCCAGTTCCCAGAACTTACATGGTGGCTCACAATCATTCATAATTCCAGTTCCAAGGCATCCAATGCCCTTTTGACCCGCGAGGGCCACTGGGCATTCTTGTGGTGCACATACATGTGCAGACAAAACACTCATGTGCATAAAATAAATAAATCTTTAAAAATTTTTTAAAAATGCTGTAATACATAATAGGTGATGGTCGGAGGACGCAGCTTAATTGACGGAATGCTTGCCTGCCATGTAAAAAACATGCCAAGCCTTGCATGCATGGTGGCTGTAGTCCTAGCACTCGTGAGGTGGAGGCAAGAAAATAGGAGTTCAAGATTATCCTTGGCTCCTGAATGGAACAGCAATCAAGTCATTGCTTTGCCAACATGGACTCCAGAATGTTTTTTTGGTCTGTTGGTTCCTTCTCTGCCTAGGGTGAGTAGACCGTGCCTTCTCGGAAGATTGTCCAGCACTCCGTAAAGGACGATTCTGCCCTGAGAGCTTCTGACCAAATCCCGCACCATCATCCTCAGCACCTCTCTATCCCACAATCCATGTCCAAACTGTTCGCATATCCTGCTGCCTCTGCCTCCCACAGCATCGCCACGGGGCAGCCAGCTGGTCCCCTGTCCTCTCCTCCTGGTACAGGTGTCACCTCCTGTCTCAGGGTCTACAGAAGAAGTCTCGGTCAACTGAAGATAACCTGCAGGCCAGGAACAGGTAAGGATTCTCACTTTGCTCCTGTAATTCTCAGCTCCTGGAATGCAGAGACAGACAAAAAGTACTAGAGAGATGCAGGAGTGGTTAAGGGCACTTACTGCTCTTGCAAGAGGATCAGGTTCAGTTCCCAGTGCCTCCTTGGTGGCTCACAACCATCTGTCCTTCCAGATCCAAGATATCTGATACCCTCTTCTGAACTTGCAGGCCACCAAGCATGCATGTGGTGCACACACATACACACAGCCAAAATGTTATACATTATAAATATCATGTAGTATTTGTTATACATAAAATACATACATTCACACTCTGAATGGCATTTAAAAAAAATTGATTGTTCTATCTGGGTGTGATGGCCCATGCCTCCGATCCCAGCACTTGGGCAGCCAAGAGAAGAACACTGTCATGAGTTTGAGGCCAGCTGAGCTACTCTCAAAACCAAGAGTTCTTTGTAATAGAGGGCCTTCATGGAGTATTTCTGAACAGCTAAAAGCAAAGAACCATGTTAAAATTCAACAACTTGAATGGATCTCGTGGACATTAGGTTGAAATAAAATAAACCAAGTTAAAGCAAGGAAGAATAAATAAATGGTTGCTGAACACAGGGAGGGTTGAGGAAGGTGGGTGTGACTCTAAAAGGATAGCATTAGGAACGTCTTCCTGCTGTTTGTTTATTTGCAGCCCACCTGCTACTGGCTTTGTAGTCCTTTAATTTCAGGAAGCCCTCCTGCCTCAGCCCCCCACATGCTGAGAATTATGGATATGCAGTGCTCCATCTGGCTTCCTACAGAACATCTTTGTGATGAATAATTCTGTGTTGGCAGAGTTTTTGTCGGGCCCACCCGCTCCCAAATAACCACACAGAGACTTACAAATACTTGGCTGACAGCTTAGGCTTGTTACTAACTAGCTCTTACATCTTAAATTAACCCATATTTTTTATGTATGCTCTACCACATGGCAGTACCTTTTTTCAGTTTGGCATGTTCATCTCCTGCTTCCTCTGCATCCTGCTAGTGACTAAGAGTGACTCCTCCTTTCTTCTTCCCAGTGTCCTCTCAGTTTGGCTCTCTGCCTAGCTATTGGCCAGTCAGCCTTTTATTAAACCAATCAGAAGTCTCCTTGGCAAAGACACATCTTCACAGTGTACAAAAAGATTATTCCATAACAATTTTGTATTTTAATGATAGTGGTGGTTATGAGTCTGCACATGCTAAAATAAGTGTTGCCAAGGATTAGGTGTGCAACTCAGTGGTATATCTTGTATGTAACATGCACAAGGTCCTGGGCTCAGTCCCTAGCACAAGTGGGCAAGAAGGAATCTACCAGATAAAATATAGGATGTGTAGTTTCATTTGAGTTTAAAATAAACAAGAAATAGTTTCAGAAAATATATGTTCCAAATATTGCATGGTGCATACTGATGCTAAAAAGAATTTAAATTAGTGTTTGTCATAGCTCTCTTCTGTTGCTGTGATAAAAACACTATGACTAGCTAGGAGGTGATAGCGCACGCCTTTAATCCCAGAATCAGGAGGCAGAGGTAGGCAGGCATATCTCTGAGTTCGAGGCCAACCTGGTCTATAGAGTTTGTTTCCAGAAAACCAGAGATACACAAAGAAACCCCGTCTGGAAAAACCAAAGCAAACCAAACAAAAACAAAAACATACAAACATACAAACGAACAACCCACTATGACCAAAAGCGACTTAGGGAAGAAAAACTTATTTGGTTTATATTTCCAGTTCACAGTCCACTGAAGCAAGTCAGGGCAGGAACTTGAAGGCGGGAACCATGGAGGAACACTGCTTGCTTGCTCACTTGCAGACTCATACTCTGCTAGCTTTCTTACGTAGCCCAAGACCAACCACCTAGGGATGATGCTGCCCACAGTGGGCTGGGTACTTCTGCATCAGTTAGTAGTCAAGACAACCCTCACAGACATGCCCACAGGCTGGTCTGTTCTTCTCCCGTAGAGGCTTTTCTCTCAGATGTCTCTAGGCTGTGTCAAGTTGACAACTAAAGGTAACTAGGACAATATCCTGTATTTTAATTTACTAATTGTGACAATCCTAGGTGGGGAGAAAATGGCCTAGTCTCTGCCCACATTCACAAGGCCGATTTTCTGTCTGTGGTTGTGTGCTTTGTCATCACCGGGAGAAACGGAGGGAAAGAAACAGACTTCTCTTTTGCTGTGCCCTGTGAGTATCTAATAATTTTAAATGAAAAAGTTTTTCTTGAATGGCCCTGGAAGGAAAACCGGCCATTCCTGCTGGGTGATGCACAAGGCGAGCACTGGTTACCAGCCTTGGGGGCTTACAGAACAGTAAAAGCGACTCTGCGCCAAGGCCGCGGGCAGTCTTGCTCTGGCACGTCAATAATGCCGTGCAGTTCTTGGCCATATAACAAACTGGTTATAAACGTGTGCCTGGCTCATCCTGTGTCTCAGTTCTCTTATCTATTAGCCTATGAATAGGTGTTTGCCATGGTATGCTGGAGCCAGCGGACACTCGGCTCATTGCTGCTCTCTCCACCCATTGACTCAAGCACGTCTGGGAGCACATCACCCAGATTGGCAGATGTTACAAACGGGTGCTGATTTGTTTCCCCCTTTTGAGTCTCAGTTTGCCCATCTGGAAAAAAAATAAAAATGGAGGATTCGAAGAGCAATTATCTCAAAATGCGATCAGGGTTAAATGAGATGACACGCCCAGGTGCCTATGGCTGAATTTGTCAGTGAACAAGAAATGGTAGTTGATGTAACCTATTATACTGTTGTGTTTTTAAACTTGGAGAAGCTTGAGGGTGAGGTTATGTCTTGATCTGTGTGTATGGTGTGTGTGTGTGTATGTGTGTGTGTGTGTGTGTGTGTGTGTGTGTGTGTGTACCTTGCTCATCCTGGCGTCTTTAGTAACTGACGCAGTACCTAATTGATTTATTAGACGTTAAGTAAATGCTTGTGGAATTGCTGGGTGAATGGCAACTATTAGTAACTTGTCATACGCCTCTAGAAAATTCTCATGTGGCTTTAGGCCTGTAGGACACACTTACTCTTTAATCCTGGGGATTTTCAGGCCCTGAAGCCCCCTGGAATGGAGTTCTGGGACACTCCCCACAGACACAAGGCCTTCCCTTAGCTCTCACCTCCAAAGGCACATGCTCCTGGAACCCTCCCTCCAGGTAGCAAGAACAGGCCCTCAGCCTCTGCCTCCTCGGGGAGCTGGCGTGGGGCAGTTTTGGCTCCTAGCCTGTCTGACTAGAGGTCATTGAATCCTCGATGGATTTGTTGTGTTTATTTTAGTGAACAGGGCTGTTTACTTTTGGCTCTTAGTTCTAGGGGTGCTTGCTCATTTCGCTTCCCCTTTATTTACTCTTTGTAAGCACTTGGGTTTGAGTAAATATGTCTATAAAGTTCCAGGAACCGGGTTAGTCTGTGTCTGGTATTTTAATGGCCTTTAAACAGTGTCTGCTCAGGTAGGCATTTTATAGATAGATCGAAAAGATAGTAGGATTCTGTTCTGAGTGGCCTCTGACTCCTTCCGGGCTGACAGGGGGGTCACCAATAGCCTATGAATCATGGCTTCCCGTCCATAATAAAAATGTCAAAGCCAACACTCAACTGCAAAGAGAAATTGACCCACCCTGCTCAGCCAGTGTGGGATTTGTGCCTCTTTAACCCTTAGACCAGGTTTAAAGGCCCACATCCTCAGGAGTGCTTTTTAAGATGCACATTCCTGAGCCCCATGCCTGAAAATCCTGGTTTGGAAGATCTGGCCTGCGGCCTGGAGATTTGCATATTTAGCAGGAACAGCGAGGGATTTTGCTATCTTTGGGCCACTCTGAGAAGCAGTGGTCCAGAATCTCAAACACCCTTGTGCCGATGGGTGGGCTGCGCTCCAGCTTACTGCTGTGTTGCTGGGTGCCATGGTGAGCTAGGGACAAACTTGTTTGCTGGGAACAATTGCATTGTAGCTGGATCGAGACAGGGTGATGGGGAGCAACTTTCTGCTGAGCCTCGTGCTCCAGGTCTAATCTGTTGGCAGACTGAGGGCAGAGACCCTGTATCCCCCAGAATTCCTAAGAGAGTGCACCTCCAGGAAAGTCGTCACTGAGGAGAGGTGACCTGGACTGCATGGGCCAGGACACTCTCATTGAAAACGGGAGAAACAGGCCTGGGTACCCTGTGGTGGTCACGAAGCCAGATGCTGAGAACAGATGTGGCAAACAGAATGAGCACCATGGTGACCTGGCCACTCCTCCTGAGGCTGAGGTTCAGAATTTTTCCAGTGCATGGTAGACACAAGCACCCCTCTGGCACAACCTGAAGGATGCTCACTGTGTTGCCTTAACCGGCTGTGGTATCATGAGTGCAAGTTGGAACACAGCTATTCCACAGAGCCCCATGCTAACTGGTAGTAGCCTTTTTAAACAGTTGTACTGCTGACCTGGGACAGGGAATCCTGTGTTCCGGGAGGCCATCCGCAGAGACTTTGTCTCCTTGAAGAACTCCTGGTTCCTCCCATCAGGCAATGTACTCATCATTCTAACTGCATGTATTGGCATGCCCGTGGTCTGTCTCCCACTTCAGAAGGCAGGCTCCTCAAGGGCACCCCTGCCTTGTTCCCTGTAGGACCCAGAGCCTAATAGTCAATTCTCTGTACGGATTTCTGGCACATGAATATTTGAATGAAAGGCATCCCTGCCACCCACAATCCATTCATTTACTCATCCCACAGCACGCTCCGAACATCTGCTGTGGGCCAGGCTCCTGTCAGCCTGAATAACTCCCTTTCAACCCTGAGCAGCTCCCAGGCTGGTGGTGGGAAACTGGAGACACATCCTTTGTGTAATACACCCTGACAAGGCCTAGATCTGAGGTCTGATGGAGACGGGGCCGCACGGAGGAGCAAGCTGCAGCAATGACAGGTTCTTAAGTTAGAGAAATGGTGTCTTGTCTAGGAGGATTTCCCCCTCCTGATTCAGGGAGCCCCATCTGCCCTGAGGCCTCTCTGCCTCTGCTGACAACCGCGGCTGCTTGTTTCTGCTAAGATTGCAGCAGGGTGCTTCCATAGCAGCGATCTATAAAACACCATTTACAGCCATAACCAAACCACAAAAATCAATCCCCAACGCTTACTCCCATCAACAAACATGCTTAGGGCGCCTTCTGAGTGTGGAGCACAGTTTTTAGGTGTCATGGGGGATAAACGGATGAATAAAATAGGACTCTGTCCCAAGGGGGCTTCTAATCTCCCCAAGGAGACAAGATACCTAGAGACGAGATGATGAACCACGTGAGTAGAATTGTGCATGCCAAGTAGCAAAGGAAGGTTCTAGAACCCCGCTGCCCAATGCAGCAGCCACATGTGGCTACTGAGCCCTTGAAAAGGAGCTGTGCACTCAAGCACTTTGCAGGATGAGAGATGCTGTGATAGAAAATAATGTACAGGTCAGCTTAGAAGCAAAATGTATAAAATAACTACATTCAAAATGTTGATCATGTGGTAAAATTCTATTTTGGATAGATTAAGTATGTTGTTATTAAGATGAATTCCATCTGTTTCTTGAATATTTCTTTAAAATGTGGCTTCTGGGGCATTTAAAGTTTTCTGTGTGGCAGCACCAGTCTGGCATTTGAGAGGATCCAGAGGGGAGCCATGGTCTGTGCTGTCAAAGTTGCAAAGGGTTCTGAAGAAACGGGCCAGCTAGTTAAGGGCCAGCAAAGGAGTAGGGAGGACATTCGAGAAGTTCTCAGGAAGGAAGGAGGGCAGTTTTAGGAGGCTGACACACACTCACCAGCTCTGCCTTCCTCCATGTATCTTCCAGAAGGACAGACCCGGAAACACCTGCAGCTTCCCTCCCATGATCCCTCATGGGAATCTGGCCAGAAATGGGGAGCTGTGTTTGACTGCTAAGTACTGGTAAGTGAAGTCCCTAGCCAGGCCATCCACGGCAAAAGGGGGATTTTTAAAAGGTGGCACTCTCGACTGAGCACGACAGCACACCTGTAATCCTAGAGAGGCCGAAGCAGGAGTTCAGGAGGCCAGCTTGAGCGACACCGCAAGATCCTTTCTCAAAAAGTAAACCAACAAAAACCATTGCTCCTACCTGGCCCTGGGCTTGGGTAAAGGCCATGGCAGGAAAGGAGAGAAAGCAGATTCTGATGCCCTTAGAAGTAGGAGTCTGAGGTAAGGGAGGGATCCTTAGGGAACAGCGTGACCCTGGAGGAAGAAGCCAGTCTCTACCCTAGCCAGACTAGGGTATGTTCTGTCCAGGACGTCTGGCAGCTGGAATCCAATGTGATGTTTGCAGAAAAGCCTCCGGCACTGCCTCCCGCTCCCCCCCCCCCCAGCCACACATAGATGCTGTAAACACTTGAATACAAGGATTAGCTCCCCATGTGGTGTCTGGGACATTGTGTGTAACTCTTGGTCGCTGTGTTTGTATCTTGTTAAATTGATTTTTTTTAACCCCCAGCACTTAGAACATGAGGCTTGGTGCATATCCAGTGTTCAATACATATTGATGCATGGATAAACGAAGGAAGGAAAGGCTGCCCCAGTGAACAGAGGATAGAGCTATTAAACCGCAGATGCAGACTCTTGGAACAGGCTAACCCCAGGGTTAACCTGGGCTAGGTTTTTGGAGATGGCAGCATAAGGAGTTTGCACAGGCTAGACCCCACAGTGTCTGGGTCACAGGAGAATAGCTCATAGCATTCAACCAACTGATGAACCAGCCTGGCTCCATCTTAGGCTTAAAAGCCATCTCGCAATAAAGACAAACTAGGCTCCTTCCTATTTGTGATTAAACCTCTGTTTCTCGAGGATTGGGCTATGCCTTACCTGTAACCTTGACTACAAATGGTTCTGTATTGCCTGTTCCAGGAATGACAATCATGTTTTTGTTTCAAAAAGTTAATAACCATCTTGCAAAGGTGCCTTGGTTTCAGAAAGGGTTGTTATGGCTACCTTGTAATGACTACCTGTTGTTATAACCACCTTGCAATCATGTCTTTGTTTCAGGAGGCTGTTATAACAAACTTGATAAGTTTATGTTATCCTTCTGTAACTCCACCCATTTTGTCCATCAAATCCCCCATTTGGAATCCCCCTACCCCTGAGTAAAAAACCTTATCTTCCTCACATCTAATGCTCAAACCCTGCCTTAGGAGGAGGTAGCCCATGTACACAAATTAAAAAGCTTGCTTTAATTAATTTTCTGCTGTAATTAATTTGGCCATGATGAGTTGGGCCGGTGATCTTCCTCCTCCCATCATTGGGATTAATACAATGTATCTTTCTTAAGACTCTGGACTCTGAGACAATGTGTCTAGGTTTAAACCTTGTTTCCTAGTCTTTGATATTACTAAGTACTCTTTTTGGAAACCCCTAAGGTCTCCTTAAAAGGAAGGGTAATGTGAAGAATTCCAGGAGGATTGGATGAGCCTGGCGTGGGTGTGGGTAGTTTAATGGATTTCTGGACCAGTTCAGGAAGGGCGTCCCAAAGCCAGCAGGAAGACTGCAGTTCCCCATTATGAACACTGGAGGGCATCTGGACCATGGAATACCAGAGCTCCACCTCCCACATCTTTGGAAAACTGATTGAATTCAAAAAACGTTTCAAAATCGTTACAATAATAATAGCTCCCGTGTGTTGAATATCCAATTCACTGCTGTATAAATATATACATATATTTTGTTTAATATTCACTACAATTGTGAATTGTTTAAGGAAAAACCTAGGCGTAAGGAAATCAATGCTCTCACCTAAGGCCACTTAGCTAAAATTAAAAAATAAATAAATAAAATGAACAAACAAAACAACATTTGGGAGAAAGAAGTTGAACCCCAGCCTGTAAGCACCAACAGTAAATAACAAATGAATGTAAGGAAACTGGGACAGGGGCCCTCTGGATAGAGGCAGGGGTGCCACACAGTCTCATTCCAGAACAATTCACACATTCTGAAACCAGAAGATGGATTACTGACAGTTTGTACATTTCATACGGTAATGTTTCTGCTTCCTCCAGAAATGATGTTATTAAATAAATGAAGTGTCTCACCATCTATGGTATCTTAACACAGAAGAAAGAAAGACTGAGTGATACAAGGCAGGAAATGGTGTTTGCATTGGGCACTTTTCCACAATTGCTCGAAAGAATCCAGACTATAATGAACATGTTGTTGTTTGGCAGTGCTGGGAAGGATACCCCAGGCCTTGGGGATGCTAGTCCAGCACTCTCCCACCCAGCCTTACCCCAGCCCTTCAGTTAGTGCCCAAACAGAACTCATGCACCCAGAGTTGTCCATAGCACCTTGCCTGAAGTTCCTCAGCTACTCCTCATGGCCCTAAGCTAAGGGTCACAATGTGATGATCCCATTTACTGAAGATCCAGAGAGGGTCACACAGTAGGAGGAGCTGAGGTGACGGCCGGCCGCAGGTGGACTGTTTCCAGTTTGGGCTCCCAGAAGGGAAGAACTGGATGATCGGGCTGCAGCTAGCCTTGAAGGAGAGCAGAGTTGCACGGTAGAAGAGCTCTTCTGAGTAATGGTGTCCCGGGCAGAGGACGGCAAGAGTAAGGCTTCGAGGTGGGACCTTCGAACACCCTTGGCTACCCTTGGCTCTGTGAGGCCAGTGGTGGCTAGCAGAAACCTGCATAGACAGAATTGATCGCGGCCTCCTCAAAGCCACTTCCACATATACGGTCCTGCGTAGGTAATACTTTAGCTCGGTGTATATTGGAAACGTTGCTAATTTGGGGTGGGAAGAAGAGGGGTCCCACTGAAGGGCCAGGATTGGAAAGTGGGGTTGCTTCTGTCCAGCTAAGAGCTGAGGCCTCTTTGGCTGGGGACCCTTCTCCAGTGACAGGCCATTTGGGAAGTGCAGTGTGTGCTCAGGAAATGGCCAGATTGGATTTCAGAGAAGATTAAAGGAGCTAAATCTGGCCGGGTCTGGGGGAGGTGCCAGGAGAGAGAATTGCAAAGGGCCGGCAGCTGGGAGGCCCAAAGGAGTCGGCCTGGGACCTCGGCCTGGGACCTGTGGTGGGGGTGGGGATCCCAAGTCAGGCCGGAAGCCCTTTTGACCCCAATAAGGCTAGAATGCTGGGTCACCCTGTAGAGACATTCTACTTAAATGGAGTTAGGGGTGGGATGGGTCAGATACCCCCTTGAAAAGAGATGCTGGGCCAAGCTGAGAAGAGACGGGGAGAAGAAATTAGGGTGTAACCCCGTACTGAGTTTTTGTGCCTGGAGCCCCAAGGCCCTGACTCCGGGGATTGTCTGTGATGGCGCGGAGCTACGAAGAAAAGAAGTGGGAGCAACTCGAATCCCCTCCCCCACTGGGCCCTCCTCTCCTTGCTGCCCCTCCCCTATCCTGAGTGGCAGCAGCGGCTGTGGCCGCTCCCAGTCCCAGGGGTAGGAGCTCAGTGCTTCTTTCTATTCCGGTACCCAGGATGGGAGGGCAGAGGAGGGCGTGATTATCCGAGGCATGATGAGGAGGGGCGTCCCGGAGGACTCTGGGACCGTCGTGGGTACAGCTTCTGGGAGGAGAAACACTTCTTCCAGTGCTGTTGGGATGTTCGTGGGAAAGGAGCCTGTCGGGGCCATCTCTGTCCCGGGGGAGCTGGGGAGCTGGGGTGCTGGGAATCCCAGCAGCTGGCAACAGGTCTCAGAGTCTCTTTCCAACTCTTGAGGTCTCAAGATCAAGCCTGGCTTCCAGCCCCTAGTCTTCAGGGCAGCCTATCTAGAAGGGATGTGTGGATGAGGCCGGTGGGGGGCAGTCTGTGGCCAGGGCGCAACCAAGGGGACTGCATTTGTGTGGCACTGACATTTGTGTGTGGGAGGGGGATGGGTGGTGTCCAGCTCTTTTGCCCTACAGCTAGGAAACCTTCATCCCACCCCCACCCCCACCCCCATCCAGAGGCCTCAGCTCCCTCCAGGAGGTCAGTGGGGCTGGAGCGAGAAGTAGGTTCCAAGGTTGGGAAGCAAATGAACATGGGACTTTTTCCCATGGAAATCCCCTTATAGGGCTGAGTTAAAGAGACAGGTTGAGGCTGAGGCTGCAACGTCTGTCCGCTGTATGGCCCACGCAGAGAAAGGGCCAAATCTTGGCGGTTTTGTTCTTCTTGGTGGTGGTGGAGGTAGTTTTTTGTTGTTGTTGTATTTTGTTTTTATTTTGTTTTGGGTTTTTTTTGGTGGTGGTGGTGGTGGTGGTGTGGGTTTTGTTTTGTTTTGCTGTGCAGCTTTAGGGAACATACCACTCACCTCCCCAAGCTCTACTCGTCTACTCTGTAAAAAGGAAGACAGAAATGGCTGCTTCCCACGGTTGTGAGGATTAGGCAGGGTTTCTTTCCTACGGCAGCTACCCGCAGTACCCTGCCTGGTACACACAGAGTTGGTGCTCATGAGTGACAGCTAGGTCTCACGAGAGGCAGCGGAGGCTGTGGGAGAGCTGGAATCACAAGGCTGTGGCTGTGAATCTTGGCCTTGTGCCTCTGACCAGAAGTAACTACTGTTGTGGAGAGGGGTGCAATGTGGTAACGACTGGCCCTTACTGAGAGACCACGGTGATGAATGATTTAGTTTCTGGTCTTGTTTCCTTGATGCAAGGTGCTCTTATCCTTTCACCGATGGAGAAACTGAGGCCCAGCAGTACTGGGGGTTGAACGAAGGACCTCGTGTGTGCTAGTGCTGGGCCACCGAGCTACAGCCCGATTGCTCTCCAGTTCACTGTGTATCCCGGGTTGGCCTGGACCTCTGGTGCCCTGCTACACCTTCTGAGTTCTGGGATTATAAGAGTGCGCCATATATAGCTTTCATCAGCTCCTGCATTCTTTTCTTTTTTCTTTTCTTTCTTTTCTTTTTGTTTTGCTTTTTGTTTTTTGAGACAGGGCTTCTCTGAGTAGCCCCTGGAACTCACTGTGTAGTCCAGTCTGGCCTCAAATTTAGAAATCTTCCTGTCACTGCCTCCTGAGTGCTGGGACTAAAGGCGTGGGCCACCACCGTCTGGCTTACATTGTTTTTTTTTTTTTTAATTACATTTTTAAAACATTTATTTTGTTTGCATGTGTGTGGATATGCATATGTACCATGGTGCTCTACCTGCTCGTCCCCAGTTCTTTCTTTTGCTCAGACCTCTGTGGAGTCGAGTAGAACTGGAGCCATTGTGTTACTACTCAGTGGCTTTAAGAAGATAGGAACGTAAAGGCTAAGGGGGGCTATAATAGCATACAACAAGCCAGGTGTGGTGTACAGGCCTGTAAGCCCAGCACGTGAGAGGCTACATAGCAAGACCCTGTCTGGGTGTGCTCTGGAATTTCAGACCCAGTTTCAGTGGGAACCTGGATAGTTCAGAGAATAAGAACCCACCCACCAACAAGCGCAGCCTGGGGTACTGTTGTGTGTTGTGGTCCGAAGTGTCAGAGAAGGCCCTAGGGCCTGAGTGGACCCCCAGGATGACTGTGACTCCATTGGCTGTGGGAAGAGCAAGGTGATCCTGCAGAGCTATAAATAGCAGCTGTACGTAGTGGCCCTGTCATGGCCTGCCACTCAGGCCCTGTTTGAAGCACCCACAGCCTCAGAGGGCTGGAGGAAACCTGGAAAGGGCCCAACACAGCAGGAATATGACTAAACTGAGGGCTGGAACCGAAAGGCCTATGAGGAAAGATGAAAGGAATGGAGATGAGTCAGAGAGAGAAGCAAGCGCTGAGTGATGATGATCCAGGATCCCGGCCGGAGGCCTGAAGCCACCCGTCTGTAGAGAAGAGAAGGGCAAGCCGGGTTTACCTTGCTTTAGTCACAAGAATTGGCTCTGGTGGTGGCTGAAGGGCCGTGCACTGTCCAAGCCTGCTCACCCCCTTCTTTCTGCAGTTCTCAACACCTGATGCTGTGCCTGGGGTGGTGGCTCACACCTTTAATCCCAGTACTTGGGACACAGAGGCAGGCAAATCTTGGTGAGTTCAAAGCCAGCCTGGTCTAAGTAGAGAGTTCCAGGCCACCCAGAGCTACACAGTGAGACCCTGTCTGAAATAAAAACAGTAGCAAAGACACAAACCACAAGCAAACAAACAAACAAACAAACAACAAAACCAAACCCGATTTGATTCCAAGGCTGGACAAAGAGTGGGACTTCCTTTTGTCCTTGACAGCTCTGCCTCATTGTCCCTAGGGCAAGTTCAGGGCTGGTCAGGGCTAAGAGGGTCATGATGAACGGAAAGGTTCAGGAGTATACCCTATAGTCTGCTGGGACTGGAGACTAGGAGTGATATAGTAGGGAAACTGAGGCTCAGAGAACCCAGGGTCTGTATTTGCTGGGGGAACAGCCAGTGACTTCGAGGATGAGACAATAAGAAACTTGGGAGAAGGGAGAAAGGAATCAGGGTGAAGAGATGGTAGTACCATAGAAGGTTGGCAGAATAAGCCTGTCAGCATGTGGTGGGTAAGGTCTCTTTATACACCTGTGATCTGGTTTCTCTTAATGGGGAGTCTGGGGTGCACAAAGACTCCAGGCCAGACTGCTCAAAGTGGCTCTGAAAAATCAGTGAGAAATTAACTTCTGGGTCAGCTGTATGGCTTAGTAGGTAAAGGCCCTTGACGTTAAACCTGGTGACCCGAGTTCCATCCCCAGTGCCCACATAGTAGAAAGACAGAACTGACTGGACAATTGTCCTCTGGCTTCCGTATACATGATGTAGCATGACTCCCTCCTAGTAAACAAAACAAACAAATAAACAAATGCTTTAAAAATTAACGTCAAGCCAGGTGTGGTGTCGAAGGCCTTTAACCGCACACTCGGGAGGCAGAGGCAGATAGATCTCTGTGAGTTCGAGGCTAGCCTGGTCTACAGAGTGAGTTCCTGAACAGTCAGGGCTCCACAGAGAAGCCCTGTCTTGGAATTCTGGAGCCTCCCTGTCTCAGCCTCCCAGGCACTAGAATTACAAGCCCCCTCCCCCACCCTCACCCCCAGCCCTTCCTTAATGCTACTGAAGTGCCTCTTCTCACTCTGACCTCCACCTTCATGAGGTCTGCTTCCATTACCACCTGAATTTTGTGGGGCTGACATAGTCCTTAAGGCATCACCTTGAGGCCAGGCCTCAGCCTCCTCCACCACCCCCCTTCATTCCTTCCCTCCTACCCTCATGGACACAGATGTCCTATTTGGTAAAAGCTGGGGCGGGAGGAGGTGAGATTAGCCCCAGACGTCTCCTACTTTGGCAGAAAACCCAAGGAACTCGATGTCTGTAAAAGGAGTGTGTGTGTGAGGGGGGTCTGGAGCAGGGCTGGGGTGAGGATTGGGCATGAGGAGCCAGTGGAAGAAGAGATTTTTTTTGCAGGGGATGGGGGCAGGGGCAGGGGCAGGGGCAGGAGGTGGAGGTATTTGAGAACAAGAGGATGTGTTTGGGAGGTCTTAAGCCAATCAGAGGAGAAGCGGGGCAGAGGGTGGGTTTTTCTGACTGAGTCATTCCCCCTTCTCAATGCAGCCAGTGGGAGAGATGAGTTTCAGGGAGAATCCTATCCTGACGCCATTCTGGCTGGGCCCCCTAGCTGCAGCCCCGCCCCGAGGGTTTCAGGAAGAAACAATCGCCTCTGGACATTCCTTCCCTTTTACAGTCACTCAGGAGCCTGCGCTAGGGAAGGCTTAGGAGCTGCAATCGAGGGGAAGCGGAATGGGGGCGGCAAGGGAAGGGCCTCCCCGCAGGAGGGGTCCGGAGACAACCTTCCCTCTGCTACCCAGATACCCGACCTGTCCGAATCGAACACCATTCCCACCCAAACAAGACCTGGCTGGGTCCCCCTCTCACAAAGGTCATGCCAAGGTCAGAGAGGACATGGCGCTTGTGGGATGGCACAGATGACTGCAGGTTGGACCCCCCAGGATGAGCACCGATCTTGACCTCCCGTGGGAACTCTATGCTGGGCCCCGTGTTTGTGCCTCTAGCCATTTTCCCTATCACGTGCTGTAGTGCTGACAAGGGTATAGGCCCCCCAAAGTTCACCGGCACCCCAGGGTTACCAGGGCCCTTTCAAAGGATGGCTGACCGGAAACAGACAGAGGGGGGTGGGCCCTGGGGAAAGGAGCAAGTGTGAATGTGTGAGCGCTGGTCCAGTTTGGATATGGTTTGTCCTCCTTGGGTTCCTTGCTGAAAGTTTGACCCCCCTGTATTGATATTAAGTGGTAGCTGACATCAGAGGAGGGCTGTAAGTGACCTTAGGTTGTGGAATCCTTAAGAGGCATAAATTGAGCATGGGAGCTCATATCTGTAATCCCAGCACTTGGGAAGTGGAGGCAGAAAGATCAGAGTTCAAGGATATCCTCTGCTACACAGCAAGTTTGAGGCCAGCCACGGCTACATGAGACCCTGTCTTAAATAAAACATAAACTAGGTTGGCGAGATAGGTCAAGGCATCTGTCACTAAGAGTGATGACCTGAGTTTATTTAATCCCCAGGCCCCACAAGGTGAAAGAATGGAATCCTGCAAACTGTCTAAGATCTCTCTACATGTGCACCGTCTTGACCTCCCATGATCCTGAATGGAGTGTCACACACACGTGCACAAGAGAGATGAGGCATGGTTGGAGGTGGGTAGGTCAGAGGGTGCATGGCTACTCTTTGGAAGTATTAATATAGAGACTGGAGAGATGGCTCAGTGGTTAAAAGCACTTGCGCGCTCTTGCAAAGGACCTGGGTTAAATTCCCAGCATCCACATGTAGGCTCACAACCATCTGTAACTCTAATCCCAGGGGATCTAACACCCCTGTCTGGCCTCCAGAGGCACCAGGTACAGACTTGCATACAGATAAAACCACACACACACACACACACACACACACACACACACACACACATTATTAAAATAGTTCTCAAGAAATTCCAATCAGCTCTCTGCAAGAGTAAGTTATAAAAAAAAAAAATAGCATGACTCCTGAATCACTCTCAGGCTTCCTGCCTTGCTTTGTGATCTGTTCTGCATGTGTTCCCTCCCACATTGTGATGTTATCTACCTTCATCGAAGCTCTTCATGAAGTACCCAGACTCAGGCATTTTGTGATAGCAATGACAACTGAAATACGACAGTCAGTAGAGGGAGGACATGCTATGGGAGGGATCAGCACTGTCTGGTCCCTGGGATTCTAGGGTGAGGCCCTTTTCCTTGTTGCAAACAGCACAAGAGTCTGGTTCTCTCTCTTCCCATCCTGCAGTTTTGGCTCATCCAAGAGTCTTGTTCTCTACCCCAGCTATCCATCTATGCCAGCCACCTGTCACCCATCTGTGCCATCCATGGAATCTTGGGGATCTGGGGGTTATCCAGAACCCTTGCGTTTCAGGGAGCCCTCTGTGAGGTCCGAGACTTGCAGGGAACTGCATGTACCTGCAAAGCCTGGAGGCTGGGGAGAGCTTGGCAGTGTCCCAACACAAAAGAGGCTTAAGTAAGGGACATACAGAGAGGCAAGGCAGCTGAAGTTGTCAGAGTGGGTGGGGCCATCCCTGGGGCAATGTTTGCTACCAGCAAAGATGTTCTCTGCTGCATAGTGGAGACAAGTTAGGTGTAGACGGGTAGGTAGGCTTTGCTCAGACAGTGAGTTCCTAAGCTGTAGAGGGGCTCAACCGGCCAGGTGCCCGCAGGAACCACGGTGGAGGAGATTAAAGCCGTAAACAGAGGGATGAGCAAAGGCTGCTCCATCCGAGGACCTGTGAGTCCCAGCCTTAAATGTCAGAGTACTTCAGATTTCAAACAGTGAGACTGTCTGTCTTCCTTCCGTGGTCAACAACATTTAACGCCAGTATCCACTGTGGAAGGCCCGAATCTTACATCATACACAGATTGTGTGTGTGTGTGTGTGTGTGTGTGTGTGTGAGAGAGAGAGAGAGAGAGAGAGAGAGAGAGAGAGAGAGAGAGAGAGAAAGAGAGAGAGAGAGTATGTATGTGCAGATTCATATGTGTGCAGATGTATGTGGGTGTGCATGTACTTGTGTGTTCGTGCAAGTGAAGGACAACCTCTGCTGTCATTCTTCATTGGCATCATTTTAGTTTTTGGGTTTTTTGTTTGTGTCTTTGTCTGGGACGGGGGGGGGGGGGGTCTCTCACTGGCTTGAAACTCCCTAAGCAAGCTAGAGTGGCCCCCAGCAGGCCTCAGGGATCCCACATGTGTCTGCCTCCCCAGCGCGGGAGTTACCAGCACTCACCACTTGCCCAACTTTCCCCCCTAACGTGGGTTCTGGGGATTGAACCCAGGTCACCATGCTTGCAAGGCAAACCCTTTACCAGTTACCCCACCACAGCCTCCGCGAACTTATGAAGTGTGTCCAACCAATAGGTCGGCCTGGGTGGACCTGCACATTTCCCAGTATCAATGAGCTCCAGGAAGAGGCGTGATCATGAATGAACGTGAGTTTACATTAAAAAATAACTCACCACAGTAGGCATTCAAAGGTGTGTCCTGAAGATGTTCCAAACAGCATTGCTTATACTAACAAAAGACTATATAACTGTTCATAGCCGGGCGGTGGTGGCGCACGCCTTTAATCCCAGCACTCGGGAGGCAGAGCCAGGCGGATCTCTGTGAGTTCGAGGCCAGCCTGGGCTACCAAGTGAGTCCCAGGAAAGGCGCAAAGCTACACAGAGAAACCCTGTCTCGAAAAACCAGAAAAAAAAAAAAAGACTATATAACTGTTCATAAATAAGGGACGTGCTGAATAAACTGTGCCAGATCCGTAGAGTGAAATATAAGCAAAGACATTAAAGTGAAAATCTTCAGTTCATAACCTGCAATATTGTAAAGATGTTGATATCCTCCAAAGCTGTGCATATATTCAGTTTGATTTCCATCAAAACCCCACTTTTTGCTGGGCATGTTGGTGCATGCCTTTAAGCCCAGCATTCGGGAGGCAGAGGCAGGTGGATCTCTGCGAGTTTGAGGCCAGCCTGATCTACAAAGCGAGTTTCAGGACAGCCAGGACTGTTACACAGAGAAACCCTCTCTTGAAAAACAAGACAAAACAAAAAACAAACACAACAACAACAAAAACCCCAAAAATCCAAATTAAAAAAGCCCCATTTTTTATAGAAAACAAAAAATACGTCCTAAACTGCCTACGGTCTCTCAAGCGGCTTCAACTAGAAAACAAAACAAAAGCTGGAAAAGAAGAACAAGGCTAGCCAACTTATATGTGTTGATTTCAAAACACTACTAAAGTTACAGTTATCAAAACAGTGTGGTACTGGAATAAATACAAATATATAGGCCAATGGGAAAGAACAGAACTCTGAAATAAATCTCACATAGTCACGTGGTTTTCAACCAGGGAACCAAGATCATTCAATGAGAAAAGGGCAGGTTTCCACAAATGGTGGTGGGGACATTGACCATTCATATGCAAGAACCAACTTGGGGCCCTTACCTTATGCCCTATATAGAAATTAGCCCAAAATGTAACTGTACTTAAACATAGAGTTAAAAAGTATAAAATTGTTAGGAAAAAAACATAGTGGGGAAACATCATGTCACTGGATTTGGCAAAATTGACGATATCTTGGATATGACTTCAAAAATGTGAAAAAGAGAGATAAATTGACTCAACTTGATTTTCATAAAAATTAAAAAAAAACTATTGTCACCTAAGGACACTAGGAGCCTGGCATGGTAGCACACTCCTTTAATTCCATCACTCGGGAGGCAGAGGCAGGAAGATTTCTGTGAGTTTGAAGCTAGCTTGATCTATATAGTGAGCTCCAGGACAGCTTGGACTCTTTTTGTCTCAAAACCAAACCAAAACAAACAAACAGATAACAAAGACCAAAAAACAGAACAAAACAACAACGAAGCCACCGAAGGACACTATTAAGAGAATGAAAAGACACCCACAGAATGGGACAGTTGCAAACCGTATACCTGGTGCCTGGTAGAGGATCAGTGCCTTAGAATATATAAAGAGATCTCACAAATCAACAAGAACAACCCGATGAGAAAATGGGCACAGGATTTGAATAGACACTGTGCTGGCTGTCACAAACTAGGGTTGTCTGAAAGGAGGGAACCTCAACTGAGAGACTGGCTCCATAACATCCAGCTGGAGGGCGTTTTCTTAATTAGTGATCAATAGGGGAGGGCCCAGCCCATTTTGGGTGGTTCCATCCCTGAGCTGGTGATCCTGGGTTCTATAAGAAAGCAGGCTGAGCAAGCCATGTGGAGCAAGCCAGTAAGCAGCACCCCTCCATGGCCTCTGCATCAGCTCCTGCCTCCAGGTTCCTGCCCTGCTTGAGTTCCTGTCCTGACTTCCTTCAATGATGAACTGTGATGTGGAAGTGTACGCTGAATAAACCCTTTCTTCTCCAACTTGCTTTTGTCACAGCAGTAGAAACCCTAACTAGGACAGACACTTATCCAAAGATGACCAATAAACATGGGAAGATGTGTAGCATCACTGATGATTAGTGATTTGCAAATTAAAACCACAGCCAGGTACCACTTTGTGCTCATTAGGACGGATAATACAAAACAGACAAGGAGAGAACATAATGAGTGTTGGGAGTGATGTGGAGAAGCTTTTTAAAAATGTAACTATTAACTTTGTTCTTTGAGAATTTTTCACATGGACATGATGAATTTTGGAGTTAGATATGCTACCATTGATCATGAAGCCACCACAGTGTATTTTGATCATGTCCACCCCCTCAATCTCCTCTGGGCCTTCCTTTCTCCAACACACCCCCTTCCCAATTTTATGTGCTCTTCTGTAAACAAACAAACCAACCCTTCTGAGTTCAGTTAGTGCTACCTATGTGCTGCTCATGGGTGTAGGACTATCTATTGGAACATGGGTGTGGTGGTTTGAAAGAAAATGGTCTCCCCCGCCCCCTAACACAAATCTTAAAAGGTCTTATAATAAAAAACCCAGAGCCAGATATTGAGGTGAAAGCTGAAAGATCAGAGAAGCAGAACAGCCAGCCACTAGCTTACCTCTATGAAATCCTCAGCCTCAAGAGAGCGAGTTCTTGTTTCCTCACACCCTTATATACCTTTCTGTGTCCTGCCATATTACTTCATGGGATTAAAGGCGTGTGTCACCACTGCCTGACCTCTATGTCTAATTTAGTGGCTGTCTCTGTCCTCTGATCCTCAGGTAAGCTTTATGGAGGTACACAATGTATCACCACAGCCCCCAAAGGGAATGGCACTATTAGGAGGTGTGGCCTTGTTGGAGGAAGTGTGTCACTGTGGGGGCGGGCTTTGAGGTCTCATGCTCAAGCTTCTTTCAGTGTGATTTTTAGTCGGCTTCCTGTTGCCTGCAAGATGTAAGACTTTCAGCTATTCCTTCAGCACCACATCTGCCTGCAAGCCGCCATGCTCCCCACCATGATAATGGACTGAACCTCTGAAACTGTAAGTGAGTCACCCCAATTAAATGTTAAAAGAGTTGTGGTCATGGTGTCTCTTCACAGCAATAAAAACCCAAACTAAGACAATGGGAAACATGCTAGTGGCCATACTCTCAAAGAAAAATGACTCTTCCTTATCTAGAAATTATCCATTGCCAATAATAGCTCTTCAGCTAGAGTTGGGGCCTCACGAGCCTCCCCTCCCATCCATCCTGAAACTTTGGTTGGCTTGGTCTTGTGCAGGTAACCCCAACTGCTGTGGTTCATGAGAGCAATGGCTAACAGCCATGTCACGTCCAGAAGACAGAATTTCCCATCATTCCTTTCTAGTCTCCAGTTCTTACATTCTTCCTGCCCCGTCTGCTGAGATGCTCCCTGAGCCTTGGGTCAGGGAGAGGTTGGTACAGAGGCCACAGTCACTTATTCTCAGCACCTTGAATAGTCATGAGTCTGTACTAAACACTGCTGCTACAAAATGAAGCTTCTCTGACAAAGGTTGCGCTCATTATAGGTCTAAACAAATATTTAGAAGGCAATTTGACATCATAATCATGTATCAAATCAACAATAACAGGGCCTATGACCTCCCCAGCCATGGGCTCTTGACCATGACTACATTACCAGGTGTGAATTCTCTCCTGTGGAGCAGGCCTCAAATCCAACCAGAAAGCAGTTGGTTACCCCCAGAGCGATCATGACACTATTGTGCCACTGGGCATGTCGTGCCTGGCCGGTCGATATTATAGCAGGGCAGCATCCAGCATTATCCACAACAACTAAAGGTGGGAACAACCCAAATGCCCATCAACAGATGAAGCGACAAACGGAGTAACATTACAAATGAGGAAACATCATTCAACCTTTAAAAGGAAGGGGCTCTGACACCTACTATAACATGGGGGAACCTTGAAGAAATTGTGCTTAGTCGAATAAACCAGTTACAAGGAGATGCATCTTGTGTGATGATTCCATGTCCATAGGTACCCACTGCAATCACATTCACAGAGAAATAAGATACGGTGTTTAAATGGGCTTGAGGAATCCCTGAGTAGAAAAAAGCCAGACAGGGCTCTTGAGTAACCCGATAGTTGTTTGCTCTCCAAATAGAAGGGAAACTTAACTGGAGCTATTTCTTGTCCAAGACTGTACTAAAAGGAAATCATGGACTAAGACAGGAGAATCGAAAGTTCAAAGTCAGGCTGAGGTACAGAATAGTTCAAGGTTGGTCTGGGCTCCACAGCAAACCCCCATCTCAGAACAAAACAAAGGAAGGATAAATGGGGCAGAGAGAAAGAAATAGCGAACTTAGCCCAAACAGGTAGAAATAACTAACAGACACAGACCAGGTTCCCAACTGGGGAGACAAAGGAAGGCAGATGCAGGACCAATCCAGTACTGTCTTTGCTTTGTCTGTGTGTCTGGCTGGTGAACGCCTCCCCTTTTTGCTCCCCGTATGGAACTCTTGAACCTCCTTCCCTTTGCAGCCGCCTAAGCCGGAAATCATTGTCAGCGCCAATAAATTCCAGCATTTGTTTGTTTTGGAAACAAAATCTGTAGCCCAGGCTAGCCTCAAAGTTGTTACGTAGCCAAGAATGAACTTGAACTCCTAATCCTCCTGCCTCTACCTCCCAAGTCCTAGGATTATAGGCATGTGCTAAAACATGCCTAGTTTATTCAGTACCAGGGATCAAATCCAAGGCAGTGTGTGTGTTGGGCAACTGAGCTGGAGACCCAGTGTCTGCTCAAACAAACTCTTCAAGATTTGTTAGGGCAGGAGAGATGGCTCAGCAGTCACGGAGCATTGGCTGCTCTTCAGGGGACCTGGGTTAGATTCCCAACATCCACATCGCAGCTCACAACCATCTGGAACTCCGGTCCCAGGGGATCCTACACTTTCTTCTGGCCTTCGTGGACACCACATCCCTGCGGTGTGCAGACATATGTACCAGCAAAACATCCATCTACACAAAAATAATGAATACTTTCTTTCTAAGATTTGTGCCTCAGTTTACTTTTTGACAGTTTTTGTTGTCGTTTGTTTGATTGGTTTAGTTTTTTGAGACAAGGCGTCTCTAGGTAGCTCTGGCTGTCCTGGAGCTCACTGCGTAGACCAGGCTGGCTTTGAACTCACAGAGATCTGCCTGCCTCTGCCTCTTGAGTGCTGGGATTAAAGGTGTGGGCCATCATGATTGGGCTTTGACAAGTTTTATCAAGGGTAGGAGGGAGAGATGGGTGGAGCGTTACTGTAAAGTGGAGTTTCAGCTTGGGAAAATGAAAGTAGTTTTAAGGTCGGTAGTGATCATGAGTGCCCAACAGTGAGCATGGGCTTGATGTGGCTGACTCTGCTTAGAAATGGTAAAAATGGCCAGGCACAGTGGTACAGGAGAGGCAGACACAGGATCAAGGCAAGTTTGGGGTCAGTATGGTCTGTATTATCAAGGCTTTGGCTATCCAGGGTTACATGGTGGAAACTGTCTCAAACAAACAAATAAAGGTCAGTGTTATGCTACATATATTTTATTATAATAAAGCATGACTATTATTGGGATACTAAAACAGGACACTTCCTAAGACACCTGTGTTTAAACAGGTGTTTAATACCACTGACTCAGTTGGGAACAGCTTGACTCAGAACAGCGTGTGAAATATTTTAAAAGGGGAAAAAGCCAGGTGTAGTGGTATACCCCTGTAATCCCAGCACTCTGGAGGTTAAGGCAGGAGAATCTTGAGTTGGACACCAGTCTGGGCTACAGAAACACAAAAAGAAAAGAGAAGATTAAAAAGAGGTCAGTTCCATCTATATGCTCAAAGTGTCTCTAGGACAACAACAGCCACCATCTAAAATTTGGTTATGTGGTGCGGGCAGGGTGGGGGGTGGGGTCGGTGGGGGGGTGGGGGGGGTGAGTGGGGTGGGAGGGTGGGGAGTGTGGCGGGAGACGGGGTGGGACGGTTAACTGTTGAAAAATGGGAGACATTTTTTCACTAAACTCGTGTATACCTGTATTTTGACCATGTACATTGCCCAGCCAGGAAGATAATGACTATTTTTAGTGTGTCCAGTTCCCAGTGGCCCTGTCGAGAGGCCAACGTCTTGCTCCAGTGGCACTGTGTGATTTGGAGACTTGTCTTTTATCTGCCTTCCAGGCCCCAGGGTGTTATTTCGCTGTCTTCCGTGAGCATATCCTCAGGAGTGGAACTGCATTTTGGAAAAAGTCCCAACTGGTTTGAAGCCAAGTCTGGTAGTTGTTGATTTTGACTAGTGATGATGCAATTTATCTATTTGTTTTCTGCCTCATTTCACTAAGAAACTAAGGGAGCCTAGAGCTGGTCTGAATGCCAATTCCCTTACGTGTGTTAGGGATGGCTCAAGAGGCCCCAGCAATGTCCATTCGGCAGCGTCGCAGAAAGGAATGTGCAATGTCCTATAACTCCCCTCTTTCTTTGGGCTGTGGATGACTGGAGCCAACATCAAGGGCCTTTAGTGGAAAAGAAGTGTGTCGATCCAAGCAGAGGGTAAAGCCTGAGAGCATTCAGTACAGACCCAGGTTAGCAGGGTCTCCTCCCTGGCTTTCCAAGCCTAATGTGTAGACAACTCCCCGCCCTAACCAAGGGCAGGAAACAAGGCCACCACAAGGGGCCATTTTAGCTAACTCCGTTCCATTCATAAATTGCAGAGGAGATCTTTGATTGGCCCTCTCTCTATTCAGGCTCCATATCCCTTGAGCCAGTTCTCACTCTTAGGAGAGGCACACAATGATAAGGCTGGGATCAGAGTCACACAGCTACTCTTTGTGCTGGTGAGAAGAGGCGTGACGTCATCAAAGTGAAGGAAAGGGAAAGGAAAAAAAAAAAAAAGGCTGTAGACTATGTTAAGGGACAATGACAACTGAAGGTGCCGCTTGGGGTGTGTTAAGGATCCATACAGCCTCCGGAATCCTCTAGAAGCATACGATCTAGACTGGGAGCTGAGACCCAAAAATAACTAGAACATAACAGCTTGCACTGACTTGAAGGTTGGATAAGAATATCTGGAACTCCTCATCCATCTCAGAAGCTTGTCTCAGGGATAAAAATTAGACGCTCAACGTGAAAGGCTTTGAAGAGACAGCAGCAGCAAGTCCTCTACCGTTCACCTGCTGTAGTCACATCTAGTCTGGGCCCAGAGCCTAGACAGACCCTCACTGTGCTGAGCTACAAAGATGGGATTTACGTCAGTCCGTGCTTTACAGGGGTGTCGGAGAACTGGGGGGGGGGGGGGTCACAGGTGTGGCATCCTCAGCAAGGATCGGTACATATAAGGCATTGTTGTTATTATTGTTGGGGGCTTTATTTGTCTCCTGGGCCTGTTCAGATGACCATTTATTACACAGTCACGCGAGGCTGCCTGTCCCCATTCTGACTAGGGACACTGAGGGTTAGGGAGGTAAAGGGCATGCTTTCTAGTAACTCTTTCTGACCAGCCCTGGGCAAGACTACAGCTCCTCACCCAGTGCTCTGCTTCCAGGGTTCAAGCTATGGGCTGCTGATCTAAGTGTTCTGTTTCTAGGGTTTGCATTCCGGAAGGCTCGGTCCTAAGAGAGACCTATTGAGGGCAGGGAAGGTGAAGAGCCACAGAAATGTGCTTGGAGAAATGCAGATGTCTGAGGGGTCGGTGAGTGCCCTGTGCCGAGCGAGGGGTAATGGAAGGGAAGCACAAGTCCACTTCAGGGCTTCGTTTCTGTTGGGGTTCTGGAGTGACTGAAGCTTGTCCCCCCTGCCCCCAGCCTTCCTTGACACCTGTATCTCTTCAGGTGCCTGGTCCCTAGTCCCCAGAACTCCTGTACCTTGCTTCCTAGCCCATGCATTCATCCTCCTCTATAAATACCAGCTCTGGTATTTCAGCTTGGCAGCTGTTACTGCCATGGAGATGGCTGGGCTGACATGTGCCTCCTGACAAAACACAAACCCCTGGTGTGAGTGGGTGTGGGTGGTGTGAGTAGGGGGATGAATCAGAGAAGGGGGTGAGGGAGACAGGGACTGCAGGAGTCAGGCAAAGGCAATGCCGGCAGCGGGGAGGGGCGGGGGCAGGGTGTGTGATGGAAGCGATAATCAGAATTGTTCTGGAAATTATCTTGCTGGTTATAAACTTGAGGGAAACAGGAGGCCTACCTTCCTCCAGAGGGACACTGAGGCTCGGAGCTAGAGCCCAGGCGTCAGTGGTATGCATAAGCAGGCAGGCACTGGCCTGGGTAACTCTCTGCCCAATGTGTGCCCCCCCCCTCTACCCTACAGGCCTGCCTAGAGACCCCTTTGATGGGCTAGTAGACTCCAGTCTGGCCTTTACCCCTGGTGGTTAGAAACCTCAGCATTTTCTAGGCAATCTTTGCAAATAAAATACTTCGGGGTTCCTTCTTGTTCATCCTAATGGCCTAAAAAAAATCTCTTCTTGGAGAAAATAGGCGGCCTCAAACAAGTGAAAAATCTCTAGCCAGCTTTCCCCAGGATAAGGCAGGCCTCCAAATGGAAAAAGAGGCCGGCCTGGGGTCTCCTGTCAGCAAGCCGCCCTGTGAGTCCCAGCAGGCCTGCCTGTCTTCAGTCCTCTTGGGGCGGCTCAGGGGCGCAGGCCTCCTGCAGGGGAGCTGGCCTCCCCGCCCCCTCGCTTGCGGCCGCCCTTTCCTGGCAGGACAGAGGGATCCTGCAGCTGTCAGGGGAGGGGCGGCGGGGGGGTGATGTCAGGAGGGCTACAAATAGTGCCGACGGCTAAGGGGCTCTGTCTCCCCTCTTCATATCCACTCTCCAGCCGGCTGCCTGCCCGCTGCCTCCTCCGTGCGTCCGCCCAGCCTCGTCCACGCCGCCACCATGAGCCAGGCCTACTCGTCCAGCCAGCGGGTGTCCTCCTACCGCCGCACCTTCGGTGGCGCCCCGAGCTTCTCGCTCGGCTCCCCACTGAGCTCTCCAGTGTTCCCTCGAGCAGGCTTTGGCACCAAGGGCTCCTCGAGCTCGATGACATCCCGCGTGTACCAGGTGTCGCGCACGTCGGGCGGGGCCGGGGGCCTGGGGTCGCTGCGGGCCAGCCGGCTGGGGACCACCCGCGCGCCCTCCTACGGCGCGGGCGAGCTGCTGGACTTCTCGCTGGCCGACGCGGTGAACCAGGAGTTCCTGGCCACGCGCACCAACGAGAAGGTGGAGCTGCAAGAGCTCAATGACCGCTTCGCCAACTACATCGAGAAAGTGCGCTTCTTGGAGCAGCAGAACGCCGCGCTCGCCGCCGAGGTCAACCGGCTCAAGGGCCGCGAGCCGACTCGGGTCGCCGAGCTCTACGAGGAGGAGATGCGCGAGCTGCGGCGCCAGGTGGAGGTGCTCACCAACCAGCGGGCCCGGGTCGACGTGGAGCGTGACAACCTGATCGACGACCTGCAGCGGCTCAAGGCCAAGTGAGGGCCCAGCGCCTTTCCGATCTTCCCCCTTCGCCCCATCCCCCTGCCGGGAACTAGGCACCCCCTCCCGGAGCCTGGGACCCTCCTCACCCCATATCTGGAGAAGGTCATTCCCTGGGTGTTCCCTAGGAAGAGATAGACCCCGGATCTTTCCACGGCTCCTTCTATATAACCCTGGAGTGGTTTGCTTGGGGAGGTAGACAGAGAGAAATGGGGAGAGGGGGGGCGCCTGGGGAGGCCTAGCGCAAGCCGAGCAGCCGCCTTTGAAAGGATTCTAAGTTGCTGGAGTGGCGGTGCTGTGCTGACCGGAACAGAGGCAAGGTAGAGGGCCAGAGCATGGTCAGAGGGAGAAGAGGCTGATGGGAGCCGGGAAAGCTGGATGGGCTGGAACGGCCTGGAGGAGGGAAGCAAACTTTCAGCTCAGCTGTGCTGAGGCCCTGGGGAGTCGGGGGGAGAGGGGAGGGGGGAGGGGGAAGGGGTAGCTTGGTCCCTGGGCCTAGCTGAGGTAATGATTGCTATTATTGCACTAGGTAAACAAATAGGCTTGAGGAAAGGGGACAGTGGACAAGGGCTGTGGCCCCTTTTAAAGCTCAAGAGGGCCGGCCCATTCCACCATGATCCAATAAGAAAAGGCCCAGTAATTCCGCTATGGGGGCACGCCCCCCTGCAGTTCCTTGGGAGGATGATTCAGGAGGATTGCCGTGTGAGTGTTAGGCAAACCTGAGATACAAAGGAGGTACCAAGCCAACTGGGCCTGCATAGCAAGACTTGTGTTTAGACAACAACAACAAAAAAAAATTGAAAGATAGAAAAGGCTCTGTACATTCACGGTCCTGCTCCTGTTAAGATGAAGTCACCTTCTTGCCACCGAAGTCACAAACATTTATTTAACTAACAGCCACATGGTCAGGCTAGGCCTGAGAACACAGAGGTGGATAAAATAAAACACAGTTCCTAACCCCGGGGAGGTCAAGCTATTTGGGACATAGACTTCAAGGGTGTGGCTCCAGGGTTGAGACTGAGCCACTTCCTGTCCCCCTCCCCCCTCCCCTCCCGTGGGAGGGGCCTCTGCTATTTTTTTTCCCCCCAGGCCTCTTGTTTCTACCCAGCAACCAGGACTTGTCCCTGTGTCCTGAGCTGGCTCCCTGATAGGTCCCAGGCAGTGGTTTCTATTGACAGCTCTATCCCTCACTATCTGTCTGTCTGTCTGTCCTGCCTAGGCTGCAGGAGGAAATCCAACTGAGGGAAGAAGCAGAGAACAATCTGGCTGCCTTCCGAGCGGTGAGCCCTCTCCGGGGGTCCCCGACAGTCATCTCTCTCTTTCCTCCCCCTTGGCTCCACTTGAGCTGTTCCAGACCCTAATGTTGTTGTTTCCCCGTTATCCAGGATGTGGATGCAGCCACACTAGCTCGCATCGACCTGGAGCGCAGAATCGAGTCACTCAACGAGGAAATCGCGTTCCTCAAGAAAGTGCACGAAGAGGTACCAGGGCCCTTGGGTGGTGGAGAAAGCAGACAGAAAAGGGGCTGACTGTGAAACGAGGGGAACGAAGGTGTTCTGGGAGGGGTTGGAAGGGGACTGAAACCCAGCTGTGTCCTGCAGGAGATCCGTGAGCTTCAGGCCCAGCTTCAGGAACAGCAGGTCCAGGTGGAGATGGACATGTCCAAGCCAGACCTCACAGCAGCCCTCAGGGACATCCGGGCTCAGTACGAGACCATCGCGGCTAAGAACATCTCTGAAGCTGAAGAGTGGTACAAGTCCAAGGTAGGTGGTCTGGCCGAGGGGCTCTGGCACCCGTCCTGTGTCTCCATGTGAGGTGCTTCCTGGACCTGCATCCGTGGAGTAGGGCGAGCCTGGAACTTCCAGACTCCCTTGCCCACACTACATCCTGCCTGCTTCTCTCCATCTCTGCCCTCAGGTTTCAGACTTGACCCAGGCAGCCAACAAGAACAATGATGCACTGCGCCAGGCCAAGCAGGAGATGATGGAGTACCGACATCAGATCCAGTCCTACACCTGCGAGATTGATGCCCTCAAGGGCACCGTGAGTCCCTCCCCATGCCCACAAGCTCGGCCTCTTTCTGCCTACAGCTTAGTTCCGCACCCTCACTCTGCGACACTTGGAGCCCATTACAGACCCTCTGGGGCCTCCATCTCCCTCAAACGTACAGGGAGGTAAAGGCAGACGGGTGGATTCCTAGTTAGATACTAAGGAATCAGAGGACTCCTGGGGGTGTCTCCCTGTGTAGGGTTGGAGGGCTAGTATAGACGCTCCTTATTAGGTGCTTTGTTCTAAATGGCCACATAAGACTTCTCTAGAGCTCAGGGTTCCATAGCTAAGGAAGAAAGCTTTGATGATTCTTCTACCTGACCATGACCATAAGGAGTTGCCTCCAACATCCAACACTGGGTTTCTTCCCACCCCGATTCTCTGGTGCCCTCCTTCCTAGCTATGCTCTGGGACTATCCTTGACTTGGGCCCCCTCATCCCCTGCAGAATGACTCCCTGATGAGGCAGATGAGGGAGCTGGAGGATCGCTTTGCCAGCGAGGCCAGCGGCTATCAGGATAACATTGCGCGCCTGGAGGAGGAGATCCGGCATCTGAAGGATGAGATGGCCCGCCACCTGCGGGAGTACCAAGACCTGCTCAATGTGAAGATGGCCTTGGATGTGGAGATTGCCACCTACCGGAAACTGCTGGAGGGCGAGGAGAGCCGGTGAGGATTTAGGTAGGGTAGGCAGGGTAGGGTGCTGGGAGCCCAGTCCATCACAGATGATCTCAGCAAGACCTGAAAACAGTGCTAGGCGAGAGGCCACTATTCTGCCCATCGCGGGAAAATTAACCAGGGCCACCTGGGTAAAGCGAGATGTAATTAACAGCTTTTTATAAAGAAGAGAAATGTAAGTATTCCCTTATCTACCTTTAGAATTAAGAACCCGCAGCATAAAATCATATTCGGCAATCAGTAATAAAATATTACTGCCAGTCCAGGGAGAGATGAGAGCGGAGTGGAAAATGATGAGGAAGAAAAGGGAGGGGGGCCTGCTGGAGACAGACAGACATGAAGAGGCAGGAAGCCTTGGGCATGGAAGGCCTCAGAGAGGGGAGGCTACAGTGAGTGTACACACAAGCACACACAAAGGAAAAGACACAGATGATGTGCTCAAGGCAACCCGCCCAACCTCCAGACACGAGAAACAGGAGTGTAAGGGAGTCTTCCGGGAGACCGTAATTCTGTGAATCTGGATTCTTGGCAGTTACATGGAGATAGATACGTCTCCAAACCCACTAGATGTACCCTAAGGGTTTGCCCGTTTCATTGTATGTAAGTTTAACATCAATTTAAGACAGATCCGTTATGCCAAAAGAAAATGGCATCATCAATACTCATAAAAGAGTGACAGCCATGTTTAGGTATGGACTTACAAAGAGAATTCAGGATTTTTATTTGTTTCTTTCCTTTGAGAAGGGTTTAACGTAGCCCAGCCTAGCCTTAAACACACTATGTAGTTCAAGGATGACCTTGAACATCTGTTGCTCTTGTCTCTGTTTCTTAAATGCTGGGACTTGGACAGGCTGGGCCATCATGCCTGGTTTCTGTGGTACCGGGGTTTGAACCACAGACTCATGCATGCTAAGCAAGCCCTTTACCAACCCAATTACATCACCAGCCCGTGAGTTTTGGAGAATGACATCTACCTCTAACACAACATGAATGACCTTTTAAGGTAGCTAGAGCCAGATGCCCTTTTCTAGACGAGGCGCAAATGGCCTGCCTGGAGGAGGGTGGTCACCAAGTGAGTGTCGCTTCCTCTAGTACCAGGAGCAAGGAGGACCTGGGGACCTGGAGGGCGCAGTGGGGTTAGATACCTTGGTGTCATGCCCGAGGTCAGGATTAGAATTCGTGATCTTTCTAGAAGGGGACAGTTCCTGGAACAGCTGGAGTTGGTTTTTGATCTGTGCATTGTGGGTAGTGAGAGTATTGGGTCGGGGGAGGAGACTGGGGCAGCTGGAAATGGTGGCTTCGGCTTCGGGGAGAGATTTGAGTGTCCTTAACCCTCTGGGGACACGGTCTCTCGCTTTTCAGGATCAACCTTCCTATCCAGACCTTCTCTGCTCTCAACTTCCGAGGTGAGTGTGTGCTGGGTGGTAGAGGTGGGGGCTGCAGGGGCCAGGGAGTCAGCTTGGGTAGCCCAAACCTTTTAGGAGAGAAGGATGGAACCCTGGAGCAGACCAGGCGTGAAGAGAAAGAAGGCTGTAGATACGGCACCGAGGGGTGGGGGAAGGGAGGTGGGGTGTTGGTTTGTGTTTTATTGTGCTGACTACATTCCCTGTACCTTCTGGATTATTGGGTCTCAAGAATCAGGATGTGTCCTGAATGGCAAACTCTGGAAGCTGCAGGGGTGTTCCCCTGGCAGTAGGAGCATCTCGCTCTCTGGGCAGGAAGGTACCCCTTGCTCATGATCTGTCTGGCATGCTGCCAGAGAGCACTTGGCACACCATTCTCTGGCTGTTTGTTGAGTGCCTTGTTTGCAGGGAGCAAGATGTTGGATGCACGGTTGAAAAAAGGAAGCCAATTTTTTAGCAAAGCCAAACAATGAAGAGAATGAGCTTTGAGGGCATTCTGCCATTCTGACATTAGTAATATGCAGATCAAGTGGCTTCCCAACCCCGGAGAGCAGAAAAGCGCTCACTAATGATACATTAGGAAAGGGAGTCGGAGATCTTGGCAGCTTCCCCTTTCCTAGATCAAACCTTTTACATCTTCGATGTTCATTTCCATCAGGAAAAATACATGCTGTGCTCCATCGAGTCAAACGTTCATTACAGGCTACTTGCTTGCTAAGGGATTCATGAACGCCAAACTCCTGACACCAAGGAACTGAATGTGACCCCCACTATGAAACTCAGGCTTCTTTTTTTTCCCACTTAGTTGTTTATTCAGTTACCAAGTATGCATTTTGCATATCAAATCACTTTTGCTGCACATCAGTAGCCCTGTGCCACAATAAGGGAAGTACCATGGCTGCTGTTTCCCAGAGAGGAAACTGAGGCACAGTAGAGCCAGCGGATCAGCACAGTGAATCAGTGACTAGCTTTGGCATTAAGACATCAAGCAGCTTGTCCAGAGATAAAGAACTGGAGCCTCTAAGTTCCTCCAATAGACTCACAGGCCTGGGCTTTGGGGCTCTCTGTCATAGAGGAGAGTCTAAGGATACATACTCATGTAGGGCTCTTCTGAAAATCCAGAGGCAGAGAAGGCTAGGGAACATGAGTACTGGGCCTGGGCCTTGGGTCCCCTGCCATCCTGCACCAGCACTTACAACACCATGTTTTGACTCTTGACGACAACATCTCTTTAGCAGGACTGGCCCTTGGCTCTACAGAACCACCTGCTGGGTGCTGGGCTCAAGGGTCAGGTCTTGGAGAAGTCAGAAGGTTGTCTGTCATGAGGAGGGTGGAAATCAGCTAGCACATGGGACCACGAAGCCTGGGGTGGAGTGCCATCCACGGCGCAGCTTAGATATGAACTTGGCCAGGCTGAGCGTGTGGTGGGTCTGTTACAGAAACCAGCCCTGAGCAGAGGGGTTCCGAAGTCCACACCAAAAAGACGGTGATGATCAAGACCATTGAGACCCGGGATGGAGAGGTGAGTGGTCTGTGGGACCCCTTGTCCTTGGTGGGAGTAGCGGGGGGTGGACACCATGGTAGTCTACCAGCCAGTGTCTTTCACCAGCTGGGCGACTTCCTACCCTGAATGGGGGTGAGGAGGTCCTGCTGCCTTGGGATGGAGTAAATGGGGCTGAGGCACCTCTTAGCCAGCAATGAATGGACTGGACTTCTCCATCTGCTCAGGTCGTCAGCGAGGCCACACAGCAACAACACGAGGTGCTCTAAGCCAGACACTGTCCTGGCCCCGTCCTCACTGCCTCTTGAAGCCTGCCTCTTCCACTCCCGGATGTCACACCTAGCCACTTTCCTCCACTCACAGCCTCTGACCCCTCCTCACCGATCACCCCTGGGCGGTCTTCATGCTGCCCAGGAAATGCCCCAGCCACCTCTGCAGACCTTACCATGAGTCCTGGCTGTTGGCAGGTGTCAAGCCTGGCTCTTCAGATAGAACCCGGCTCAAGTCATGGCCCGGCCCCTCCCATCTTTGTTACCCCAGGCTCCAGCCTTCGGCTTTGGAGAGGGTACCAGAGAGAGGGGGTTGGGAATCTGCAGGGTCAGGACAGAGCTTTATGGACATCCCCACATTCGACCCCCAGCCTGGGTCAGAGACAGAGTGAAGCCTTCTCAGCTGAGATGGAGAGAAGGGGGGCTGAAAAATGTCCGAAGGGCCCCTCTCTTTCCCATCCCAGTCCGGGATGGGCTTAGAAAAACGGGGGCTGTACGAGGGAACCCGAAGGTGCTGGATGTGGGAGCAGGAGATACAGAAGGAGAGCGGGTGGGTGAGAAGCTGGAGGGGAAAAGAGAGAGAGGCAGAGTGGGCTCAGGCTGGTGGGAGGGTACCAACTCCCGCGCCTGCCCCTCCCACTGCAGGGGCCCTGGACAGAAACAATAAAGAGCCAAGCACAAACCTACATGGCCCTGCTGTCTTGACTGATGAGTCTCTCGGGAGGGGGGGGGGGTGGCCTGGACTCTGTCATAACCACCCATTACCCTGAGATGGACTGTGTCACCCTTTTGCCCGGCTAGATTGCCCTACGGGCCTCCCAGAGCGGCAGGCTGTGTGCACTGTAGGGGAGGTTGGATGGGGGCTTCTGTTAAAAAGCCACCGCGCCTCCTCCTTAAGCCCCCTACCCTACCTTCCGATCATCTGGCCATCTGGGCGAAGGCAGGGATGGGGACAGTTCTCTTCCACAGACTGGCTCTGAAGGAAGCTCCCAAGTCCTTTCTCCCAAAGAAACTACCAGCCCCTTTCATTTATTTATTTTTTTTTTTGAGACAATATCTCATATAGCCCAGAGTGGCCTCAAACTCCCTCTGTACCCAAGGTTTGACTTTAAACTCTTGATCCTTTTTCTTCAGTCTTCCAAGTACCTTTTAACCCTCTCTAAGGCTCTTTAATGCACAGAGGCCAATCCAGGCAAAATAACAGTGTTCACAAAAGTGCAGACAGAATCTTTACGTAGATAAGAAGGCTCGACACTGTGAGAAAATGTCAACCCATCCTTCATCCATACGCAATTCCAATGGAATGCAGTCTCAACTAAAATACCAAAGGGAGCCGGGGAGGTGTGCTGCCTTACTCCTAGCGCCGGTACTCAAGAGGTAGAGGCCAGAAAACCTCAGGTTCAAGGCCAGCCTGGGCTACCTTAATGAGGCTCTTATGTAAAAAAAACAAAAACAAATCCAAACAACATAAAAGGGTGTATAGGAATTATTAAAGAAAAGAAAAAGAAAAAAAAGAGAGAAACTAGAATAAAACATGTATATATGTATTATGAGGCCGTGATAACTTAGTACAGTGGTTCTCAACCTCCCTAACGCTGCGACCCTTTAATACAGTTCCTCATGTTATGGTGACCCCCAACCGTAAGATTATTTTGTTGCTACTTCATAACTGTCAGTTAGCTACTGTTATGAATCGTAATGAAAATATCTGAGATACAGGATATCTGGTATGAAACCCCCAAGGGGGGTCACGACCCACAGGTTGAGAACCACTGACTTAGACAGTGTTGTTAATGAAAAGGAACTGTATAAGGAATTCATGTAATAAAACAAGCCTCACATATGCATGGAACACTGGTGTACGTTTAAGGAGGCATTTCAATCTATGGGAAGAAGACATAATCGATAGTTAGAGACAATAGAGTAGCCCGAAGGTCTGGGGGGCAGGGCATGAAGTTTGTCTCTCTTCCTAAAACATATTTCAGGCTAATGAAAGATTTAAGGAACATGCTAAGCCCTCGGACCTGAGGCTCCATGCTGCTCCTCCTGTATCTAAGTGACTGCCCCTTAAAGGAGATGGAAGAATATAGAAGGCAGAAAGAAGATGAATACATGTAGGTTGCACGTGAATAAACCAACGAGGCTGTAGCCTTAGCGTCCCTACCGGTCATTCTAAAACAGCTTTCCAAAACCTTCCAGAATCCTTCCTGGTAGTGTTATCTTTCTTCCCCTTTTGGATACACCCAGTTCCCCACCTTCTTGAAGCAGGCCCATTTTGAGGATCCACCCCAAGTCCCCACCTCTGCCACCTGTGACTGCTGATCTTTTCTGTCTCCCACGTGCTCTAATGGAGTCAGCCTAGAGACAACCTCTCATAGAACATGGGCTAGAATGACATCCAGTGTCTTTACGTGGACCTAGAGCAGGAAGCGTGAGCAAGGAGCTGTCTATCTTTGAAACTCAGATATGTGTTGACTTCTCTGGAAAATATCTGGGCTGAGGGCCTAGCCTTGGTGGATAAGGCTGCCACGGCAGCCTGGAAGAAGTTTCTAGAGCCTCACTGTTTCTCCTTCACCCCAAGTGAATTGTGTTCCCTCATTGGCTCCACACAGGGCGGAAGGACACATAGGTCGGGGCTGGGGTAGCCTCACTGTCCTAAAATAACAGCTCAAGTACAGACTAATCCTTAGGTTGTGGGGCACTGGGGGTTCCAGACTCAGTCAGACCTCAGACAGCCCTCATATAGGAATCCCCTTCCCAACCTCATCCCATCCCATCATCTGTGGCTGTTCTCTGGAGGCCCCTCCATAGGGGATGCTCTGAAGGGAAGTCTTTCCTTCACACACCTGTCTCCTGTAACTACCCTTGCCTGTCCTCAGACAGGAGGCCAGTGCTGCGCTCCACACCCAAAGGGTACATTCTGAGTAGAGCTTTTCTGAGCCTGCTCCCATGAGCTAGCAGTGACCCCGGGGATGGACAAAACAAACCACAGATGGTTCATGTCTCACATGGTTTTGAACCTAGAGTCAGCTTTTCAGTGCATCTTACCCCAATTTCTTCCGCTGTTCCACGGCAAGATCTCCCCCTGTTCCTTGAGATGCTGGGGAGCTTTCTACAAGACGGTGTACATCAAGAAGGGAACAGACCTTCTGAGGCTTCCATAGCCCGAAGGCCAGGCTCAGGCTAGCTCCAATTCTCTGAGGAGGAGGGCAGCAGGAAGAACTGTGGAGGCAGCTAGATCCCAGTGGGCACGCTCCTATCCCATCTGTCCACTCTGGCTGAACTCCAGCCCTGCCCTCTGAGGTCACTCCTTTCCACCTCATCCCTCTCTGCACAGCTCACCAGGGCACATATGCAACTGAATCAGTGACCTTTGATTCAATACCTAAAAATGTCAGCTGCCCAAGGACAGTTTTTATCTGTTTTATTCACTACTATATCCCTTGCACCCCAAAGAGTACTTGGTGGGCAGTAGATACTCATTAAATATTTAAATGCTTCTTGAATGAATACCCACTGGGCACGTTTATTTACTTTTTTCTCTATATTAAATATTCACTAGGAAGGGCTGGTGACACTCACTGCTTCACCCATTCAATGGATATTTACTGAGAGTTCCCCTCACCCCAGGAGCACATAGTATGTCATTAAGACTTGGAGGAGGGGGCTGGAGAGATGTCTCGGCAGCTGAGAACACTAGCTGCTCTTCTAGAGGACCCGAGTTTGATTCCCAGCACCCACATGGCAGCTTACAAAAACCTGTAACTCTAGTCCCAGAACATCCGATGCCTTCTTCCTGCCTCTGTAGGTACTGCATGCACGTGGTCCACAGATGTTCATTCGCAAAACACTCATACACATAAACAAAAATAAATAAAATCTCAACAACAACAAAAAACCCCAAAACAAAAAACAAACAGCAACAACAACAAAACATTTGAAAAACCACTCAGAGGAGCCAGACACAATGGTTCTAAGCACTGGGGAGGTGGAGGCACACCATGAGTTTAAGACCTGACTGTTCTACATAATGAGTTCCAAGTTGACCTCTTAAAACAAACAAACAAACAACAAGCAAAAACAACTTAGATGAAATGTTCCTTGGCCCAGAGAGGTGGCATGATCTGCGAAGGTCACACAGCCATCTGTAGCAAAGGAAGACAGGCCCTCTAGAGCCCAGAGATCTTTCCATGACACCATAGACTTGTGATCAGAAGGCAGGGCAACCTGGCAGCATGCACACCCAGCCTGGCGCCAGCATACAGGGTACTGTGGGGCCCATGCTGAGGGACAGACAAACACCTTACAGCCAGCTGTCTTGAGCAACTGGCCTGACCGCAGTCTGACCTTTTCTAGTTGTCTCGGCTGGGACGGCCTGGTCCAGGAGAGGGCGCCAGTGACTGTAGACCCTGGGGAACAAGTCAAGGTATATCTCTGAATGGACATAGAAGGCAGGAAACAAGCCGTGCTCCCGGCCCTGTGCCAGGGCCTTTTAAATAGTTAATATTCGGTTTAATATTTAATATAATTGAATACCATCACAACATAGGTCAGCTCATGTAATTCTTCTCCTCAAAACCCAGAGATGCTTTCCCATTCTGCTGAGAATAAAAGCACCATGACCTGCAAGATGCTTGCAGGTCATCTTTTCAAGCTATATGATCCATTTCACCCTGACTCTGTGTTCATTCCTTCCAGCCTTGCTGGCCTTCCAGCTCTTTCCAGAATCCGCCAGGCACATCCCACCTGGGTGGCACCGATCCTGCCCAGCTCTCTGCAGCCTGCCTTTCCTTCCTCATCCTTTCCAGACCGGCTCCAGTGTTGCTGTGGAGGTGACTCCAGTGACCCTATATTATTTTTATTTCATTTATTTATTTTTGAGACAGGCCTTCACTGTATAGCCAAGACTGGTCTTGAATTCCCATCTTCCTGCCTAAACCTCTGGAATGCTGGGATTGCAGACATGTACCACCACAGTCTCCAGCCACCCTACTTTAAAGCAGTACCCCCACCACGCTCGTATCTCTCATTCCTTGCCAAGTTATCCACACAGTATCTCTCTCCTCAGTCTTTACACTTTCTCTGTTTGTCAAATTATCTGTCTTCTCCAATATAAGCAACCCCAGGACTGGCATCTTTGTCTGTTTCGTCCATGGCTATGCTCCTGGCCAATGGAATGGTGCCCGCCTCACAGGAAGAACTCAAGAAATGTTTGCTGAAGGAACAAATACACCCCGAGTTTGGCTACCCCCCGTGCATGGATGAGCAAACTGAGGTTTAGAGGTGTTATGTGACTTGTTCAAGGTCACATGGTTCATTTATTTAACCAACCAGCCAATCAGCCAACGTTTACAGACCATCTGCTGCGTTCCCTGTACGGTGAGGCACGGTGTTAGTTAAACGGCTTTGGGTGGTGAGCTTTGTGTATGTGTGTGGAGGGGGTGGCGTGCACAGGCGTACCACCCGTGCATGCCTGTGTAGAGGACAGAAATTGGTGGTAGTGTCTTCTCTGTTGCTCTTCACCTTATATTTTAAGACAGGATCTCTCACCGAATCCGGAACGTCCTAATTCCGGTAGGCTGGCCAGCCGGCCAGTGAGTCCCTAGAATCCACCTGACTCTCCCCGTTAGCACTGAGGCTAGAGATGTGTGTCGCCATACCTGGGTTTTACCTGGCTGCTGGGGACCTGAACATCCACCCTCATGCTTGCACAATAAACACTTTCCCACCGAGCCATCCTCCTCTAGCTGATTGTAAGCTTAAGAACAAAAATGAGACAGTACCTGTTCCTTTGTTCTTGGTGTTCTGTCTATTATGGCTTCTCTCTCTTTTTTTAAAAAAACCTTTTTAGAATTCAACTTACACTGTAGAATTCAATTCATCACTGGAGGTTGCCAGGGACTGGTAGACAGGGTGTGGCTGGCTACAAAGAGGAAGCGCACGTGAATATTTAGGGTGATGGAACTGCTTTGTATGTTCCCGGGGTAGCAAATACACAATTTCATGCATTTGTCAAAACCCACGGACCTGCACATCACAAAGAGTCAGCTTTAATGTATGCAAAATACATGAAAAGTCATTCCCTAAGGCTCTTAATCTTTATGGACATAATTCAGTGTTTAAATTGTTTCTTCTGTACTGCGCGCCTGGGAATGCATGCTCACGCTCACAAGCACCATTGCACACATGCATGCCCGCCCCTCCACACACACACACACACACACACACAAACAAGCACACATGCACACATGCACGCTTTGACTTCAGTTTCCCAGAATGAAGATGGTTCATTTAACCAACCAACAAGACAAGAATACTTACCCCCATCTCTGAGTGACCCTGGCTTTCAGCTCTTCCCAGGGTCCATCCTTTTAGAGTTCACAGTCAGGTCTGGATCTCTAAACGGGTGTGTGTGTGTGTGTGTGTGTGTGTGTGTGTGTGTGTGTGTGTGTATGACTGCAAACGGAACTGAGGCTCTCAGAAATCCTATGCAAGCCCTCTAATACTGAGGTGTTCTCCGGGCTGTATACCTTAAATTTCTTTTGTTGTTGTTTAGAAATGTAAATTAATGTGCCCTTATCAGAAATAACACAGACAGATCCTGGACACTTCACTCGGGTTTTTCCAGGGGTGACACCTTGTATGAATATCAGGAAAGTGACATTGGCGTGGCATATCCAGCTTATCAGATTTATATGCAGTCATGTTTATATGGGTCTCCCCAGGAGTTTCTCTCTACTCTCCTGGACTAGTGAGAAGAGCTTCGGCCCTATTGTCCAAGAGGTCTCTGTGGGTCTCAGGCTAGACCCACTAACTGCTGACCCTTGACCTCTGACCTCCATGTGGGAAGCCTCTACTTTGACACTTTCCCTGCCCTTCCCTGTTGATCTGCCCTTTGGAATGGGCACGGCTGAGAAAATTGGTCACCTGGGAAGATGGTGAGGGATTGCAACTTGTGTCTCGTGGGCTTCCTGCCTTCGGAACGGAGGAGTCCTTACCAACCAAAGCTTTGCCCTCATCCGCACAGTTCAAGCCCTCCAAACCCGGCTTCTACCATGATCTCCTCAAGCTGTCCCTCGGTCTCCACTGCCCTCGCTGCTACTGGCGGCTGGTTACAATCCTAGTCAACTACCTCTTCTCCAGGCGAGGGCAGATTGTGAAAGGACTGGCTGTGGCCTGGCCGGTGAAGGTGGGCTGGTGCTGGTAGTGAGTGCAGGACCAGCTAGGAGCCAGAAATCCACCCGAACTCCAGGATATGGGTCTTGGTGCTTACCAGCTGTGATGGAGGCGCTGGGAGAGCCCACCGGTCCCTCTGCTCACCTCCCCGGGGGTCTATCTCTCCACGCACCTCTCTGACACCTCCTCTGGACCTTTCCTCTTCCTCTCCAGCAGCCTAGTGAGCTGCTGGGGCGCTGGGGCCGAAGAAAGGAAGTGGGCCTGAGCCCAGGGGTAACTCGACTCCCCAGGTCCAGCAGGCTGGGGGCGGGGATGGGGGAGGACAGACATACCGTGGGGGAGGAGATTCTTTCAGGCCAGCGCTGGCGATGGGGGCACTGGGAGAGACAGAAGGAGCCACATGGAGTCCAAGTCCCCTCCTCTGCTGCCCCCTCCCTCTACTGCTCATTCGCAACCCGAGCCGGGGGGCCTAAAAATAGTCCCCGAGAGGCGCAACCGCGGGCGGCCCTGGTGACCTTCTGGGTAGCACAGGCCGAAAGCGGGCGGGCAGCAGGAAGGCCGGCCGCCGGCCCCATAGGACCCATCCCCTAAGGCACCATACCCCCCGGGGCGTCCCTCTGGTCACCCAGTTCTAGCGTCCCCTGTCCCCCTAGTCCAGATCACAGAGGCCATGCAGAAAGGCCGGGGCGCGCGAGGCGAGGACGCCGGCACGAGGGCACCTCCCAGCCCCGGGGTGCCCCCGAAGAGAGCCAAGGTGGGGGCCGGCAGAGGGGTCCTCCCCACCGGGGCAGGGGCCGGGGCGCCGGTCTTCCTGCGGCCCCTGAAGAACGCGGCGGTGTGTGCGGGCAGTGATGTGCGGCTGCGGGTGGTAGTGAGCGGGACGCCCCAGCCTAACCTCAGCTGGTTCCGGGATGGGCAGCTCCTGCCCACACCGGCCCCAGAGCCCAGCTGCCTGTGGCTGCGGAGCTGCGGGGCACAGGACGCCGGTGTGTACAGCTGCAGCGCCCAGAATGAGCGGGGCCAGGCCTCCTGCGAGGCTGTGCTCACAGTGCTGGAGGTCAGAGGTAATGCGGAGGTGGGGCCTGCCTGGCAGGGCTGGGGGCACAGGGGTAGAGACGGCTGCCCAGGCCACGCGATGCAGGTTAAAGTCCCTCACTACCTCCTTCCTAGGTGCCCAGTTTTCTCAGCTGCGCCCACTCTGAAAAGGGTAGATCAACAGGGAAAGTGTGTTGAAGTAGAGGGGCTTCCCAATGAAGGTCAGAGGTCAAGGGTCAGCAGTTAGTGGGCCTAGCCTGAGACCCAAGCAGACCTCTTGGATGATAGTACAAAAGCTCTTCTTATCTAGTAGAAAGAGAAAACCCCCTGGGGAGAATTGCCCTTTTCTGCTCCAATGACAGACGAGACCTGGTGACCAGCCCCTCACAGATGTGTGTGTTCGTCTGAAGGGGCCAATCCCCCTTTTTGGGGCCCGCATGGAAGGAGGATGGCCAGATCTTCTCTCTTGAAGATTAACACTGGGACAGGATGATGTGGTCAGGACCAGGCAAGGTGGAAGGGATCAGATGTGAATGAACAGGGCCCAGGGTTTCAGCAGATGGAACTAAGGCCAGACATTAGAAGTGGCTGCTTAGAATCCACGTGCGAGCGCGTGCGTGCGTGTGTGCGTGTGTGTGTGTGTGTGTGTGTGTGTGTGTGTGTGTGTGTGGCATTTGTGAGTTGTGGGAGGCTCTGGACTCTGGCGGTGTAAATACAGATATGTATGACGAGGGTAGATGGAGACGATATTGCAAACCTGTGGAGCATGTCTACTGAGGTTCCCAGGTGAGTGTCGGGGGACATGCTTTGGGCTGGTGTGAAGGCAGAGTTTTAGGTTGATATACTAAGGCAGGAGGGGAGGGGCAGGAGGGGAGGGGCAGGAGCCTCCATCTTGTAGCATGGTCCTGTTGTAGCTGGTGGGGGTGTCAGGCCAGGTTGATAATCCTTGGGTCAGTTTTGGGGTTTCCTTTTTTCATATTTCTGAATCACGTGGTTCTCTAAACCAAAGACAGTCTTGGACCTACCAAACTTTGAAAAACTGGGAGAATTCTGGGAGAGATGCCAAGGACTGGGGTGTCACCGTTCTGGTCATTTGCTAAGAGACACCTCATCCCACTCAATGGTAGAATATAAGGGTCAATCTTTGGGATCTGGGGAGGAAGTCCAGAGATGAAAGACCCCCCTAACAAAGTGGAGGGGAAAGAAGTCCAAAGTGCAGGCAGGAGATGGAAGTGAGGTGCCCTCTCCCAATGCCTCCTCTCCCTAGCTTCACCCTGCCCATTTCCTGGAGTCTTCTTGTAGTCCCAGTGGCCAGGCCTGGCCTGTAGACGGCCAAGGGTGACTTTCATTTGGCCTAGAAACTGCCAGGACAGACTTCCTTAACCTGGGCCTAGGGGCTGGAGCATGTTCTGGAAGCATTCTGAGCTGAAGGAGTCGATTCTTGTAGTTTTTATTCACCTATAGTCTGGAGTAAAAGAAGCGGAAAACAGACTATAACTCAAAGATTAAGGTAGATAAATTAATACAACTGGGAGGAAAGAGAGGCAAGATCAGGAAAAGGAAAGACAGAGGAAGAGAGTGGTGGTCACAGTGCTTGTTAGATGTTGGACAGGGCCATAGAGAACTGCCACTCTGCCGGGCGGTGGTGGCGCACGCCTTTAATCCCAGCACTCGGGAGGCAGAGCCAGGCGGATCTCTATGAGTTTGAGGCCAGCCTGGGCTACAGAATGAGATCCAGGACAGGCACCAAAGCTACACAGAGAAACCCTGTCTCGAAAACAAAAACAAAACAAAACAAAACCCCCTGCCACTCCAAATGCTTCCTTGGACAGGTGAGAACAATTTGGACCAGAGAGGAGGGAGGTAAGGGCTGGTTATGGCATGTCAGGACTGAGCATCCTGTTCGACCTTGGTGATCTTGGGGCCTTTCTACTACTCAAGATGTTCTAGGGGAGGGAAGGAGAGAGATTGTTCAATGTCTTAGAAGGAGCTACTAAGAAGTTGGCCTGGCCAGGAAACCACTGTGAAGATGCAGGCTACGTCCAACCCCCAGCAGGGACGTTTCTTTGCTGCTTTTGAATCAGGGTGGTGGACTAGGCCGAGATAAGCCCAGACTGGGCACACCTAGACATAGGAGTACAATCTCCTGGCTGAGGCCGTCTTGGTGAACAGCAGGGTGAAGGGCTTGGAGTGAAGAAAGGCTGTGGGGCTGGGTTTAAGGCCTCTGACATCCACATTAGACAGGAAGAGGGTACTGAGCTGAAGCATGTCACCTTTGAGAACATGCCCAGATGTATAGATACAAGGTGATGAAACAGTCTGGGCCGGGTGGGGGGCAATGGCTTTGGTGATGCTGGAGGGTAAGCGAGATGAGTCTGGCTTCTGCCCCTTCTATTGCCCATCCCTCACATCCCTGCTCAGTGACAGCTCCTGGTCCAGGGAAGCTAAGCCAAGAGCTCAGCTTCATAGAAAACGCTCTTATTTGGAACCAACAGCACAAACATTCAAGGAACTTGAGGAAGCCAAGCAAGGACCTGGCTACAGAAGGAAGGAGTGGTTTCCTGGCCATGACTGCGTTCTGGCTGGGTGAGACAGGGTGATGTGAAGGCTCCTGGCGCTCCAGAAGCCTGAGATGTTAGTTCAGGGTAGAAGGGTCTTGGCAAGACTCTGGAAAACAAGTCTGCCTCAGGGTGGGAGTTTTGTAGGATGAGAACACCCAGGTGGTAAAGGTGCAGGGTTTAGGGTGTTGCAATAGGAAATAAAGGAGAGAAACTGGCAGAATTTCAGGATGCTGGAAAAATTCTTAACATGGATTAAGGGTGCGATCTCATTTAATTATTTAATCTTCCAAACTCTCTGATTGTTATTTGGACTTTACTAATATATAAGACAGCCAGGATTCCAATGTATCCAAGGTTGAATGGCTAGTGAGTGAGGTAGCAGGGTTAGGTCTGGAAAGCTGGGTCTCTGAGCCTGGGTCCTCATTGCCTGTCCACAGAAAGAGAGGGGAAGGCTAAGTGAAGAGCTTCTCACCACGCCCACCTTTCTCCTGTCAATATCCCAGGCCTCCTCCAGCCTGCCTCACACACGGGTGGGCTTTCTCTTTGGAAGCATCTGGCTTCCATCCTTACGTGGCTCTCTAGCAAGTGACCAGAACAAGTCAAGTGGTACTCTCAGATCACAGGGCAAGTGTGGCTTAAGAGGAGGCCTTTTTCTTCTTCTTCTTCTTCTTCTTCTTCTTCTTCTTCTTCTTCTTCTTCTTCTTCTTCTTCTTCTTCGTTTTTTTGAGACAGGGTTTCTCTGTGTAGTTTTGGTGCCTGTCCTGGATCTCGCTCTGTAGACCAGGCTGGCCTCGAATTCACAGAGATCTGCCTGGCTCTGCCTCCCGAGTGCTAGGATTAAAGGCGTGCGCCACCACCGCCCAGCAAGAGGAGGCCTTCTTGCACTGCAGGGCAGGGGGTACAGAGCAGCTGAGAGAAGGGGCAAGCAGGGGGAGCTGGTATGTGTGTGTTAGTTGAAGCTTTATAGTGAGAATCTGAAGATTGATGTTAATCAGAAAGGCCAGTGGTCAAGAGACGGCAAGGAACCATCCTGGACACTTGAAGTCATGGAAGGGAGAGGTTAGAGTCAGATAGAAAGAGGGATAGTTTAGTCCAGGAAAGGAGAGGAATGCAGCAGAACCCCACCCCCCTAGGAAGGACTGTTCTCTAGTTACCATCTTTCCCACCTGGACTCGGACTGTCTGTATAAAAAGCCATGAGGAACTACTGTGGAATTGGAAATGGGAAAAGAGTGTCACCATCCATGTGTGCATAGCACAGCAAGTGCCAATCAGAGA